>NC_056725.1:1543438881-1543576381 GCF_019279795.1 Protopterus annectens | reverse complement strand
GCTTTCGCCTGGTCCTACCAGGCTTTCTCAAGTATAACTCCATAACAAAATGCCAGAAGCTTTATACTAAAAACACATTTCCTTAATTGAACTTCAATTAATACATCACAGCTAATTACCAAAAAATTCATTGCTGGTTAACAACTTTTTAACTCTTTAAACCTCATTGTGTAACCAATGCATACTTAAAACCACTTTTAATAATTATGGATATTAGTTAAAAACCTTTATGTACTAAATTATTCTAAAATAGTTATGCTACTTGTAACTTGAATTGAAAAAACTTGTTGTACCTGCTGTTGACCTTTTACATATACCTGCAAAAGCTCAAAAGTTGGTTGATGCTTGTGTAATGACATAGCTGCCCTCAAGTATGACATGCATTTGTTCTTAATACAGTGAAAATTAAAAATGTACTGAAAAAGCTTAGCCAAATTCATTGTTTTGTGACTGGACCGTGACCCATTTTAACTATTACTGTTCTTGTTTGAAAATACATTTTACATATTGTTAAAATCAATTAAAACTGTTTAAAAACCTTATTAAGCAATAAAGTGCATGGCAAATAAATACCCATGAAAAACCTAAAAAATAACAAAAATAATCAAAATAAGCAAAAACCAATTTTTATGGCTTCATAACATATTCCTTCTCTTTTTTAATACTGGTGCCAAACTAGTAGCCTCATTTAAACCAGGATGTTTTGTTGCATTTAATTGCAACTGCCAAGTCAGTTCCCTAATGGCTAAAAGGGTTTCCCAATCCCCCCCCCCTTTGATCTTGTTGTATTTTGTCAATAATAAAGAACCTTATGGCCATTTGCGGGCAAGTTAACGAGTGCCTAAAAAATGCATTTGTCTCTTTGCCTTTGGCAATATCATATTGGTGTTCGTATATTCTGCGTTTGATGGCCCTGTCAGTTTTGCCGACATAAAATGCCTGGCATACCTGGCATAAACCAATATAAACTACACCCGTGGTATTGCATGTAAAATGCCCCTTGGCATACAAAGTTGTGTTTCTTGCCTTAATACACACCTGCGCCCCTTCCAAAATATATTGACATTGTTTACATTTTCCACATGGAAATGTTCCATGCTGCACAGTTACCTTGTTGCTCTTGGCATTTAACCCAGCTGTTAAATTCCTTTCAAACAACCCTTTTAGGTTGATGTTTGCTTTTTTGACAAATCCTATTTTTGTAGGAACAAGTCCTGAAATTTCCTCCTGCATGGTCACCATCGGCCAGAGGTTCCTTATAGTAGCTTCTATTATAGATGCATCTTCAGTGAACGTATACACAAAACTTTTTGTAAAGTTGGTAACCCCACCTGTTTCCTTCTTGCAAATTTCAGCCCTAGTACATAGTAATGGGGGATATTCACAGTCCCTTTTTTGTATTATTTCCTCCTTAATAGATTGAAATAGCTGTTCGGGGTACCCTCTGTCCAAAAATGACTTTTTTAAAAATTCGATTTCCTGTAAAAACAACAAGTTTGTGCTACACATTCTTGCTGCCCTTATGAGTTGCCCCTTTATAATACCCATTTTTTGTCTTAAAGGGTGCCCACTCTCAAAGTGCAGAAAACTGTCATATATGTTATATATGTTATATATTTTTATTGAATTTTTCAAACTTTTCAAACATACAAAGGAAAAACTGTAAGTCATTACAGGAAGCAGTAAAGTATAGGTATATATGTAACAGTTAGTACAAAAACTATGCATTTATAAAACAGTAGTTATCTTACAGGGAAACTTACATCTAAGAGACCAATATAAGCAGTAAAGACCCCCAATAACATATTACAGTCAAAGTCTAGAGATACAAATGGAAAGTGGTTTGAAAGGAAGAATATATGACTGTCTTAAGAAGAAAGAAAAGTGGTAAGGAGGGTATAACCATAAAAAACAACTATTTGCACCATGTACTTCTATTTATACCATATTTACAACATTTACAACATATTTACACCATGGATGCCAGAGGATAACAAAATAATATAACGAAATATTTTGTAAAATCAAAAGTTACCGTGTGATGGTAACAATGTCTAATAGTTATAGGGCCAGATATGATACTGATGGAGGATTTTCTGGAATGTAGTGTTAGTGACCCACAGTTTGGAAGATTATTTAGTTTGGATTAGGTCAAAAAGTCTACACCAGTAATTCTGAAAATATTCTTTTTTCTTTTTGTTATTATTGCATAACTTATGTGCAGATATATATTTGATTGCCATTGCTGTAAAGTTTTCCCAAGTTATTGTTGAGGGCTTGACCCAATTCTTGGCTATAAAATATTCGAGAAGGGCGCAGAGTGTAACACAGATGTGGCGATGGATACCCTTAAGAGATTTAGGAATTATATTTAAAATCATGGTTTGCCAAGAGAATGTGTTTTTTTCGTATCCCATTTTTTCCAACTGAGTTCTGAGAGAACACCAAGGTTTGTAAATATTCTTACAGCTCCAAAAGATGTAAAGTATATCTACATGTGGGAGGGAACAGAACGGACAGGTTAAGTTTTTATTGCATTTGAATTTCAGTAAGACTGCTGGGGTATAGTAGGAATTGTTGTTTATCATGAGCTGGGTGTAAATTAGGTTTTTGAAGGGGGTTAGTTTCAGGGTATTATTGATTGCTTCGCACTTAGACTCCATAGAAATTTCTCCTTGTATACCGTCCCAATATTTGGAAAATAGAAGTGAATGATCATACTTAATGCTTGACACAAGTTTATAGGTATTTGAAATCATTTTGTTCCATAGGGAAAGTGATTTAATGATAGAGTGTGATACTATAATGTCTTGCTCCTTCACTCTATAGTTAGAGAATTTTTGTTTTATAAGTGAGCTAATTTGTCTTAAGATAGGATCATATTTTTTAGGAGCACCAAATAAAGCTATGACCTCGGCAACATTTTTAGAGTTATAAAAGTGCCAAACTATGGCTTTCTTAACAGGAAAGTTTGTTAGATCGATCATTTTATTATTGGTTTTTAAGTTAGGCTTTAGGCGAATAGGTTGGAGAAGGGGAACAGTAATGTGTAAATTTAAGGAGGTCATCAGAGTTTGAAAGATGCAAATTTTGTTCTTTAATGTAGGCAAGATCTTGAACTTGTAGTCACCATCAGGTGCTAGAAAAGGGTCAGCATATGGATTGAATTTTAACAAATATATATAGTTGCACCAGATTTTGATCCAGGTTGGGTACCAAGATTCAGCAGAGGGATCATAGAGGGCTATTTGAATTAGACGGCTAGCATTAATGATGTGGTAATATAAATTAAAGTCCGGGAGACTTAAACTGCCTTTGCTCTTTGGGGTAATTAGATTCCAGTATGATATTCTGGTTGATTTAGGGAACCATTAAAACTTTGAGATTGTGGTTTCCATTTTTCTGAAAAAAATTTTTGGAACGTTTAAGAAGATGGAGTTAAGATGAAAAAGGATTCTAGGCAAAATATTCATTTTAATGATAGCAGGTTTTGATAGCAAAGAAAGATTGATGTTTTTCCATCTAGTTAGATCGTTATTTATCTGATCCCAGACTCTATATAGGTTTGCTTTTATTAGTTCTTGGTGAGGGTGTGTGAAATTTATTCCTAGGTATTTAAGTGTATATTTGAGAGGAATGTAAGACAGGGGAAGTAATATTTTAAATGGCTTGCAGGGTTTAATGGAAAAATAGATGATTTTGCAAGGTTTACTTTATAATTAGCAGCCTCAGCAAAAAGATTAATAGAATTTCGAATTTTATGAAGATCGGTGTTGGGAAGCTCAAAATAGATGTTTAGGTCATCTGCAAATGCAAAATAATTTATATCAATGTTGAAGACTTTTGGAATATGGTGATAAGTCTTTTGTTTAACCCAGAGAAGGAAAGGTTCCAGATATAAATTGAAAAGATAAGGTGAGAGTGGGCAGCCCTGCCTAGTGCCATTGGTAATTTTAATAGGGCGTGATAAAGTTTTATTTATATACAGGGAAGTAGAGGCATTGTTATAAAGCACCTTAATAGTGTTGATAATAAGATCAGGAAAGTTAAAGAATTTCATGGTTAGGTAAAGGAAGTTTAGATCAACGTTATCAAAGGCTTTGGTAGCATCTAGGGTGAGTGCATAACGCGGGTGGTTATCATTTTTTAGAAACAACATTAATGTGTTTAAGGTAAGAGTATTGTCACACAACTGCCTCTGGTTCATAAATCCCAACTGTTCAGAAGAAATGACTGTAGCTATAACTTTCTGAATTCTATTAGCAAAAATGGTAGATACGATTTTGATGTCAACATTAATAAGGGCGATGGGCCTATAGCAGTAAGGGTTGGACTTGTCAGAGTTTGGTTTTGGGATGAATATTGTTTTCGAATTGTTCATATACTTATCAGTAATCCCTTTCGAGATGATATAATTATACATGGCAAGAAGAGTTTTAGAAAGGTAACGACTAAAAGTTTTATAAAATTCTCCTGCAAAACCATCAGGACCTGGCGCCTTATTTGGTTTAAGTTTTTTAATAGCTAGCATTATTTCACTCAGTGTTATGGGGCTGTTTAGAAGGGTGTTTTGCGCGAAGTATAATTTTGGAACAGATAGCTCATTTAGGAATTTTTTGTGCATTTCATTTGGGGTCTGGTTTTGGGGATTATAGATTTCAGTGAAGATATTTACAAAAGAGTTAACAATATCTTCATTACTGTATATGTTTTTCCCTTTGTATTTTATTTCATTAATATAATTTGGTCCCTCTTTGATGTTTATGAGTCCAGCTAGTGTTCTGGAGGGGGTTTGGGCCCATTCTGAATATCTGTGAAGGAGTTTGAGTTCTACCAAGGATTGATTTTGTAAGTGAAATGAGTATTTTTTTTTTTTTGTATCACATGTAATTTCTTTTCCAGTTCAGGAGAAAAATCCTTTTGTAGTTGTGTGCATCAGTCATCTTTTGCTCATTGATGAGGTTATTGATGTACAATTTCTCTTTTTTTTTTTTTTTAATAAGATGATGTTTGTATGAGTATTTCTCTGATGACTGCTTTGGCCGTAGCCCATTGGATATCTAAGGGGATGGTGGATAAACAAGATTCTGCATCAAATTGTTTCAGATAATCATTAATTTCCTGCAGAACATCTTCTTTTTTAAGAATGTTACTGTTTAGTGACCAAGTGGGAGTACTACCATCATGATTCAGGTGGTGAGTGGGATTAATACAAAGTGAGACATTCGAGTGGTCGGATATACTTCTAACCTCAAGGGCAAAGTTTGTAATTTTGTTTGAAAAGATATCAGAGACCAAATAATAATCAATTCTGGACCAGACTTTGTGCAAAGCCGAATAAAACGTAAACTTATTTAGCTCTCTGCCATGGTCAAATATTAAAAAGGGGTCAACTAAGTTGAAGCTATTTATCAAATCCTGAATAGATGCAGTTACTTGCGAGGGCTGTTTCCTGTTTTTATTTGAACTATCGTTCAAGGGGTCCATGAGTGCATTCCAGTCACCACCAATAATGAAAAGATGATTAGGAAATTGAAGTAGTAGATTATGTATTTCATAGAAGAATAAGTGCTGGTTTGTACAAGGGCTATATAGGTTTAAGAAAATTAAAGGGGATTTTACCTGAGGGTAAGTGCAGGAAAATAAACACCATCTACCATTTGGGTCAAAATTAGTATTTAGCACTTCGCCAGGAAAGGATTTTTTAATTATTATTACAGTGCCTTTTGATGCAAGACTATTCCCTGCTGATATCGCAAGTTTAATCCAATTTCTTTTTTTAATATTATCCCACTGAACATTTGTCATATGGGTCTCCTGTAAAAAGACAATGTTAGATTTATCCTGAAAAATCAGGTGCATAACTACCACAGCTCTAGTATTACAATTCTTTCTGAGGTATACACCACCATTTACCACTTCTGGCACTGTTGTATTAATAAAATCACAGTAGTTACATCTCCACACTTATTTATACTTATTATTTTTTTCATAGCCATCTTGTTTTCTTTCCTAGCATGCTCAAAAATATATTTCAAATTTGACCCTCTCTTATAAACAGACTTGGGTTGGGTGCCAATCCTAATATCATTCTTAAATTGTCCAAATGTAGATTAACCCTACTATACATCTGAAGTTATTCTAACTTGATGTATCCTTCAGTAAAAAAATAAAAAAATAAAAACACAGTTCAGATGAACAAAAGAGAAACTTTATTTACCCACTAAAGTGGAATAAGTGCTATTGTCTATTAAATTTTTTCAAGAGCAGTAGACGTCTTCAGGTCAATGCTCATGTTTTAGTAAACTTACTTTGAGTATTAAATAGGTTTGTGTTATTTTATAAAAGAAAAAGTCAACTAGTATTTGCTGATAGGACATTTTATCCTACATATCTCATTTACAGTTGTAAATCCATGCAGTCAGTTGTTAATACACTCGTGTATAACCAGGAAAGAAACTTCATAATCATGCATGAAATCTAAGCCTATATATGTTGTTGTCTTTCGGCTTTTCCCTGTTAGGGGTCGCCACAGCAGAACTCCGGTCCGCTAATGATTGGCAGTAGACTATATATATATATATATATATATATATATATATATATATATATATATATATATATATATATATATTTACTATAAATTTATATATGTATAGCTATATATACAGACAGAGATATTTTGTTTATATCTCTCTCTATATATATATATCTATAGATAGATATAGCTAGATAGATATTTGCTAGATCTGTCTATACATTTATTTATTAATTAATTTATTTATTTATTTTACATTTGTTGACCGGGTTAGTCCGACTGAGCTAAGTAGCCATTTTTCAAAGGGGAGAAAACCTCCACAGTTTTACAATTTTAGTGTTAACAGTGTCAGTGGGTTACACTGTATACATAAAATGAAATACATTTCAACAGAAATAATAATGGAGAAAAAAACATAATAAGCATACATAAGAGAATTTATTCGATACAAACTTTTTCAATAAACAGTGAAAAGAGTTCATAGCGTATGTAGTTATTTCATAGAAATGGAGATAAGAGATGGAGAAGAAGAATGATACTTTGAAGAGGTTTATGAGCTAAAAGGTTTGAGGGTTTGGTGATTATATATATATATATATATATATATATATATATATATGTAAGTATGTCCTTAGCAAAAGGAATACTTCCACCACAGTTTAAGCTTGCCCTCAGAATTCTTTACTCCAATTCAGCTTTCTTTTTAAATTCAGGAGTGCTGTCCTAGTACTAGTCTCAGTCCCTTAACAAAACTATGGTAAAGGAGAAAAAATGGGAAAGGAGATCATTTGAAAGAGGGAAGAGCAAATTACATAGAAATAAATGGAATTTGTGCGAACAATACATGCAAAATTACATTCAGATGGGAAATAAGACTTAAGGGATGGATGGAATTAAAAAAATGTATGTCATGTTGGAGCAAATGATTATTAAAAAGAAAGCATATTTGTATAGTGCATGAAAAAATGTTACCATGGTTTGTTTTGTTATATATTAATGTACGTGTACCTGTGTCACTATTTTAGTTGTAATTAAATAAAGAAGACTGGATGATTGGACAGGTCACAATACTTAACTACAATCTACTCCGCAACTGATTTTATATATATATCAGTGGAAACTAGTGAAGTCTCTGAAGAACCCTCTGGAGCACTGGTGGTGTTTTTCAAAGATTTCAATATAGAGTTTTCCCAGGATTCATGAAGCTTACACCAGGTGCAGGTGTAGAGTTGGCGTTCCAACACCAAATATAGCTGGCGAGCGATCCAGGTACGAGCTCTTTCCACGTGCATTACCTGCTTACGCTACACCTGCACAGCTCCCAGCCCCTGTATGCTAATTACCCCAGTTGCAGCAGTGTAGCATGCAAATGAAGGTATTTAGCAATCCAGGAAGTGGTGCAGGTGTAGTGTAAGCATGCAGAAATGTAAACAGTAAAAGACGGTTTACATTTTTGCAGACATAAAATCGGAGCCATGACAGCCGACCAAACACATGTATTATATCGTTAATATATGCCAATGGCTAAATATATAGCCATTGGCATAAAAAAATATATACAAAATATAAAAGGAACATTTCATTTCATTTTTTGCACTATCGCAAAGTTTAAGTGCAGGGCAGCGGCGCTCAAACCAGATCGCAAGAAAAATAGAAAAATATAGAATAAAACTGCAATGTAACACATATCATGATTTTCCCATACTAGTCAATGGCAGGCATGTTACACCACACCATGGCACAAGGGTTGCTAAGGGGCTGTGACAGTGTTTTGCACAGTAGCTAGGAATTAGTAGGCAATGCCATGCAAATGAGAGGAGCAATAGTGAATCACACATTCCCTACTGGTGTAAGGATGCACCTCACAGAGTAGCGTTATAACACTGAGGTGTGCCCTTGAGATAAAAATTACATCAAGACAGGGGTGTGTCACCTTTGCTGTAAGCAGAATGGAGCATTGCTAATCCAGTGTCCCATAGCTAAGCAAAGCTGCAGGAAAGGAGTGTGTTGAACTGGCTATAGCTTTGCTTAGCTAAGAGCACACAAAGTAACTGAGTATGCATGTGAACAGAGATTAAAACGCGCTTAAACACAGTAAACGGGTATGAGCGGTGCGCACTGCAGCTGAAACAGGAAGGATATAGGAAAGAACTAAGGAAATGCTGCAGCAGGGAAATTGGAGTACAAATGACTAATTAAAAAATAGGAACCTACAGTGGGCTATTGACAACAGCTAACAAGGCTGCAAGCAGCTATCTGCAGAACAGGAAAGGGGAGGGGCTGTACTGCAAAGAAAACAGTAAAGTGTCACAGCAGAACAAAGCAGATTTGCATTATATCAGCTACAAGACACATTTTGCAACACATGACTGGGTAGAGAAAGTACAAAACAAGAAAGATGGCAGGTGGAGGCATGCCAATAATGGCAGGGGTTCCTGGTATAAAAGTGAATTAAAGGGCAACAGTTTAATCAAGGCAGGCAAGCATAACTCCACACTAAAGGCCCCACACTTGCAGTACTCACTGTAAAACTCATAATTAAGATACCCTGCAGCTGGAATTGCTCATACACACCCAATGACATTAGCAGCATACATAGCACAATTGCATAAAGTGTGAAAGCACCTCACACACACTTGTGTATTCTCATACACTCTGTATCATTGGTGTATACAGACAGGGAACTTTTAATATGTACATGTTAGGGGCTGCCATAGCTTTGATCCACCAGCATGTGTTAGAGACTGAAGGTGGTGTGGAGGATGATGCTCAAAACCACCCCAGGCACCAGAGGAGAAGAAGAGTGTTCAGACCCAGGGTAACCTACCAGGGGCTACGTGATCTGGAGATAGCAGAGAGTTACAGGATGGACAGGGACACCCTACAGCAACTTGTGGAGCTGTGCCGGCCACACCTCAGAGCCAGAACAAATAGAGAGAACCCATCTCAGTGGATACGAAGGTATGTGTAAGCCTGAGAATACTAGCTACAGGTACCTTTCAAAGGCCAACTGGGGATATCATGGGCATCTCACAGGCATCAGCATCCAGGGTACTTCACCAGTTCCTGGATGCTATGTTACCACATGCCAATGAGCACATATACTTCCCTCGAATGCAGGAGGAGTTGGCCAGCAATATGCGTCTCTTCCACCATGTGGCAGAATACCCGGAGGTACTGGGTACAAAAGACTGCACACACATACACATCAAGTCACCACCTGGTGAGCAGGGTAGGCTCTACATAAACCGCAAGGGATACCCCTCCATCAACTGCCAGGTCATGTGCAATAACCAGGGCATTATCATGGATGTGTGTGCTGGCAGCCCTGGAAGCTATCACGACTCCCACATCTGGCATGCCTCACAGCTGTATCAGGTATTTCCCAGGGGGGACATCCCATATGGCCACCTGGTGGGGGATGCTGGCTATGCACTGGAACCATGGATGATGACTCCCATCAGAAATGCACACACACCCATGCAAGAACGCCATAATGAGGCACATGCACAAACCAGAATCATCATAGACCGTGTGTTTGGGATGCTTAAATCATGGTTCGGTTGCTTGGACATATCTGGTGGAGCCTTGCAGTACTCTCCAGGCACGTGTACCCACATCTTCATAGTATGTGCCATGCTACACAATATGATCCTGCGGAAACAGCTGCAGCAGGGACAGAATGGTGAAGGCCCTCACAGCCCACCACCACTGTCAAGGGCCCCACAGCCACAGAGGTACTCAGACCATGAACACCCTGAGCTAGCCCTAGTAGGCAGACAGAGGCATGCCCACTATGCCCATGCCTTGGCAAGGAGGGAATGTATAGCACACACACTGACAGTGTAGGCACCTAGTGACTGACACCTTTCACCACCTGCACACACAGTAAAAATAGATGGCACACACACACAAGACTACCTGTAAATTGTCATGTATAGGCAGTCTACTGTGTGCATTCAACATAGGCAGCCCTCAACTATTGCACACACAACTGCTATTGGCACAAGGTAAGTCAACACCTGAACAGTAAATTAAGTTATCAGCATGTGCTGATACTGTATGTATAGATTCATAGGTTCATAGGTAGGCACTTGGCTAACTACCTGAGGGCATTCATAAGCCTAGCCAAAATGTGTCAGCTTTTGCCACCCAATCTATTAATTAACTCTCCCTCTGTAGAGCAGAGCCAATGACGGTATCCCAGGGGTGTATCTACTGTTCCCCATCCACTCTTCAAGGTTTCTCATGAGGAATGTTAGTGAGGGGCTCTGTATAATGTAATTAGGGATGTAGTTTCAAAGCATGGGGAGTTTCTGTGACAGGAATCTGTCCCTCCAGCATCTTCTAGTTATTGTTGTGGCAAGGTTTAGCTCACTACAGCGTGTGGCTCACTGTGACATGGATTCCCATAGGTGGAGCATATCCATTAAGCCTGAGTTGGACATGGCTTTGTTGGCCAGCAGAGATCATCTCTGAGTAAACAAGATGCCACTGAGTAAAGCAGGAGTTTATTCAGTCTGGCTGCATAGGACATATGTTTGAGTCCAGTAATCCTCTTGACGAGGTATGTTCGTGGACCTTCCAGCTGTTGGAAGTGTCTTCTGAAGTACATCCCAAATGGGTTATTATATTTTATGCTAGGACTGATGAGTGATGAGTAAAGGGGCACTATAACCTCAGTATGACTAGATGTGAACCCTTTAGTAATTGGATGGCCTACATAGAAGGATGTCCTAACTACTTTGGAGATATGATTGTCAAAGGAGAGATCACTATCTACCTTAGTCCCCAGATAACCTATTACCTCGTCGGTATTAAAGTGGCTGCCACTTACGTGTTAATATGTGGGTCTTTAGTTTTTCAAAACAGAATGACCATGCAGTTTGTGGCACTTAGCTGTAGTCCATGACATTGACACCCTGTGTCGGTCTCTGTGAGGCCCCTTGAAGGATATCTGTGTCAGCTGGACTGTCAATTATGTCTCCCAGTTTGCAGTCATTGCCAAACATGGTCTGCTGTAGTCCACCTGCGTTTGCCTGTACCTCTGAGAAGTATATGCCAAACAGTAGGAGTCCCAGGACTGAGTCCTGTGGGACACCAGTTGTGACTGGTTAAGAGGTGGACCTGGAGGCTGCTAGACTTACCATGTAGGTTCTGTGTGTAAGCCTGTTGGCAACCCATCCTGTGATGTATGGGTTTATGTACAGGCTGGTGAGGTTATCAATAATACCTGAGTGGGGAATGATGTCAAAAGCCATGGTGAGGTCCAGGTAGTAAGTGTGAACCACCTCTCCCCTCATCTAACATCTTGGTGACTGTCTGTAAGACGTCAAACAGGTTCAGTAAGCATGATCTGCACTCAACCAAGCTAAACTGGGTTGGGTCAAGTGTTTGGAGGTTACCAATGTCAATGTCAATGAGTGCCATGAGGATGCGCTCCATAGCTTTGCAGACCAGGCTAGTTAGGCTTATGGGGTGATAGTTACCATGGTCAGTTGTGTTTCCACCTTGGTGGAGTGGAATAACTGTTGCTATGCACCATTGTATGGGCATGCAGCCTGTGTAGAGGCTGAGGTTGAAAAGCTTAATTAGGTGGGGGGTTAGTTTGTCTTGTAGTGTTTGCAAGATGCAGTCTGGGACACCATCTGCCTCCATTGATGCTGTGTTTTGCTGTCTGAGAGGGCCATTTCCACCTGTGTGTCTCTGATGTCTGGGATACTGTACTTTCCGGGTATTATTGTGGGCTCTTTAGGGGGGGAGTTTGCACTGAATGTATCTGCAAGGATGTTGGCGATATCAGTAGGGTCAGTATATTTTGTGCTATATTGCACTGGCCCAGTGCAAATCTGTGTGTTACCACTTAGATCCTTGACATAGCCAAAGAAGGCTTTGTGGTTATATTTCGAATCCCTGCCTATTTTCCTGTTGATGTTAGCCTTGGATGATTTCATGAGGGACCTCTGTTTCTTACTAATACTGGTCATGGATGTCTGCCCTTCTTGGGTGTTGCTGTTTTTCTGGACTGCTGTCCTACTTCTGTTGTATAGCCTGTTTATTGCAGGAGTCCACCAGACTGGTGACCTTTTCTAGGAGGAGCGAGTCTTGGTTTACCTTTAGGTGCTTATAGAGTGCATTTGTAAATCTTTTTGTATCTTGAGCAGTGTTTTCCCTTAGCGTGGGGGCTGTGAAACCTCCCACCTCTGTCTTTAGTAGTGCAAATTTAGCTGTAGGAAAGGTATTCACTGTGGTTTCCTTGGGTGGGGGAGATGGTTGGGTGTGGAAATCAGTGAAAAGTCCATAGTCAGATCTAACCAGTGACCAGTTTACCTCTGCTGTGGTGCACCTGTCACCCATGTTGGTGATTACCACTTCTAGTATGTTTCCACCTCTCATTAGGGAGCTTACCATCTGACACAGGGCATATGAGGTGATAAATTCCAGGAAGCACTGGGCCTGGAAGTGAGTACTCGAGTACGTTTCTCAGTTAATGGTAGGGTAGCGGGAAAAACATATTGGACCTGGTCATCACCAACATGGGGACTCTATGTTCCACACCAGAGGTAAACCCCTCATTGGTAAGATCAGACCATAAACAAATTTCCCTGGACATCCATATCCCGTCCCCACCCCCAGCCAAAGAAATCACTGTAAAGAATTTCTCCAAAGCCAACTTTGCACTTCTCAAGACTGAGGTGGAATCCTTCAAAGCCCCTGGGCCAGAGGATAATACAGCCCAATCCGCAGAATCCTTTACAAATGCATTCTATGAGCACCTGCAGGAATGCATAGATCATGCTATCCCAAATAAAACCAAGACTCACTCCTCCAAAAACAGGAGACCAGTCTGGTGGACCCCGGCCATAAATAAGCTATACAACAGAAGGAGGAAGCTACTACATGACAGAGCAAAATCCCAAAAAGGGAAGGCATCTCTGATCAGTACTAGCAAGAAACTTCGATCCCTCATAAAATCATCAAAGGCCAGTTTCAAAAGAAAAATTGCCCTAGACACTAAAGATAATCACAAGGCCTTCTTTAGTTATGTCAGAAAAATGGGCGGAAACTCCCAGATATGCTCTGAATTGTTGCATAACGGTACAAAATATACCGAACCTACAGACATAGCCAACATCCAGGCAGACAGATTCAGCGCAAACTTCTCCCCCCCACCCCAAAGGAGCAAACGCCTATCCCAACTGAATGTAACCTCCCTGACATCACAGATGCACAGGTGAAAGCTGCCCTCTCCAAAGCAAAAAACACAGCATCTATGGGACCGGACGGTGTCCCAGGCTGTGTCTTACACGAGCTCCAAGAAGAACTGAACCCTCACATTAAGTCACTGTTCAAACTTAGCCTTACTACAGGATATGTACCCAAAGAATGGCGTACAGCTACAGTGGTCCCACTCCACAAAGGTGGTGCCACAACAGACCCCGGAAGCTATCGCCCCATAAGCCTGACTAGTCTGGTCTGTAAAGCTATGGAGCGTATTATCATGGAACACATAAACAAAGAAATTGGGAGCCTCCAGACACTGTACCCTACCCAATTCGGCTTTGTTAAGGGCAGATCTTGCCTCTTAAACCTAGCTGATTTCTTTGAAACAGTTACCAAAGCCATAGATGAGGGCAAGGTAGTCCACGCAGCCTACCTGGACCTCACAAAAGCCTTCGACACAATACCCCACTTGAGCATCATAAATAAGCTTACCAGCTTAAATATCAACCCCTATATCACAATATGGGTTGCAAACTGGCTCAGAGATAGAACCCACATGGTCAGAATCACAGGTGCCATGTCCAAATCCAAACCAGTTACAAGTGGCATCCCACAGGGCTCAGTTCTGGACCTCTCTTGTTTGGTATATACTTCTCTGAGGTTCAGGCTAACACAGGAGATTATGGCTGACAAAGTTCGCAGATGACTGCAAACTGGGGCCATAATCAATTCTCCAGCTGACACAAGCATCCAACAAAAGGGTCTCACAGAAGGATGCTTGGTGCCAGAGCCACGGCCTCAAGCTAAATGCTAAAAAGTGCATAGTCATCCCCTTTGGGAAAAACAAGGTGCACACAAATTACCACATAGGTGGTAATCCATTAAGTATGGAAGAAGTAATTAGAGATTTGGGGACCAACGTAGATAGTAATCTCTCCTTTGATAATCATGTTGACAAAGTGGTTAGAAAGACCTTCTATATAGCCCACCTTATCACGAAAGGGTTCGCATCTAGATCAAGAGAGGTCATTGTGCCCCTACTGCGTCACTCATCAGGCCCATAATTGAATACAATGCCCCTTTTGGGATGTACCTTACCCGACACCTGCAGCAACTGGAGAGACCCCAAAAGTACCTCACCAAGAGGATCATGGGCTACAAACAGATGTCCTATGCAGCTCGACTAAAGAAACTCCAGCTCTACTCAGTTGCTTGTCACCTACTCAGAGGCGATCTATGCCTGATGTACAAAGCCATGTCAAACCCAGAATTAATGGACATGCTCCACCTCAAAAAATCCGAGTCCCTTAGAGCTACACGCTCCAGAGACCTAAACCTCAGCACAAAAATAAAAAGGACATGCTGGAGGGACAGATTCATTTCCCAAAGGCTCCCCTCACTCTGGAATAGAATCCCAATTCATGTTAGACATAGCCCCTCGTTGGCCCTCTTCGAGCGAAATTTGAACGCGTGGATGGGAAATCGCAAATTCACCCCTGGGATCTCTCCTGTGTCAATGCTAGACAGAGGCACAGTAAACTAATCTTAAAAGGGTACCTTCTGTGACCTACTTTACCGAGGCACAGTAGGCTAATCTAATTGGGAGGCGGAAGCCAAATACACTCTGGCTAGGCTTATAAATGACCTAGGGCAGATAGCCTAGTATCTACCTATGAACCTATGAACATCGACCAGTACCAGGTTGTTTGGTAGGACTGTCATGTTTTCCACTGTCTCCAGGTAGGAGGAGTGGTGGTCCTGGGTCATGGAGGGTGATCTGTAGCAGGCCACAGTTTGCACTGCAGTTGTGGCTGATGTTAGCTGCACATGGATGATCTCAGAAGTACCATGCTGCCCCACTAACCTGGAGGTGTAGGTATCCCCGATGAATATGGATACACCCCCTCCATGTCTGTGTCAGTCCATATTCTGTGGCCAAAATGTGTGGTATAGGTTGTAGTCCGGTAATGCTGGTGTGCTCTCAGGAGCCTTAAAACACGTCTCAGTTACTGCACAGATGTCGACGTTGTCCATACGGAGGAGTGCTGTGAGTGCATGTATGTTGTGATTACAACCCCTAGCATTGAGTAGCATAACCCTCAATGATTCGTTATTGTGCTGTTTACGGAGGTGGAAATCACCTTTGAGACTTGCCTAAAAAAGGCATCATGGGAGCGCCAATAGCCTTGGCCAGTATTCCAAAGCCTACGGCTGACACATGCAAGCCAGTATGGTATTGTTGCATGCATGTTACCCATCTGTGCTTGTTTCTCATCTTTCCTCTAGGTAACCTACTGGTAAGAAATAGAAAGCCTTAAACATATAGAAGTCTTCTAGCTTCCAAGATAGGCTTCTGGAGTGATTAAGTATCAGTGTTCTGTATGTTCTTGCTGTACTTAACTGTTTTCTGACTACATGGTGATTTTTCACTGTATATTGTGATCTGAAAGCTCTGTTTATTCACATATTATGTCTGTGATGGCCTGCACTTTAGAGGTTCACAGATAGGTAGTAGGATATCTGCCCAAGGGCATTTAGAAGCATAGCTACAGTGTGTTGGCTTTCTCCGCACCACTGATGAAGTAACTGAGCCTCTGTCAAGCATAGCCAGTGAAGTGATTCCAGGCAGAGTTGCCAGAAGCTGTGGTGGTGGAGGGTGATAGGGGCACTTAGTGATCTAAAGAGGGCATGTTAACGTGAAACGCCAACACCATTCAATTTCCCCAACAGGTCTTGCAGCTATAAAACTGGAGGGGCTCCCCCACCCCCTGGATGTATGGTTCTGGGACACATGATCCCAGGGGTGCATATTCTGTAACCCATTCACACATCAAGGTTTCTCATGAAGTGTGTCAGTGAAGAGCTATGCCTAATGTAGTTAGGAATTTAATTTATAATCTCTCATTTCATTTGTTATGATTTTATTTCAAGAGTAAGTGAAGCTCAGTGGGTTTGGGTGCCTCTGCCCTTTGCTTAGCCTAGCTTACACATAGAAATCATCGAAATAGGCAGAAGTACCGTTAATGTCAATAGTGTAATGGTTACAGCATTTGCATAGTATCTGTGTATTCCTGGTTCAAATCCCAATAAAGTCAGAGATGTTTTTCATGTTAAAAAGTATACCTTAACCACAGCTTGCATATCTAGGTAGTATTCTTCACTATAATAAACATTTGAATCACCCATATATACCCATGTGTGCTGGAGGGTAAAGTCAACAGAGAATGTAATGTTATGTAAGCACATAGTGAGATGTTACTTCACTGAAATGTATATATCATAAGTAGTTAGCAGATGTGGCCATGTATGCGCACAGGTTATAAGTTTTAAAGTTTGTTTAACTGCTGGTTTAATGTCACACAAACACTTTTGAACATGTTTACAACCGCTTAAATGAGCCTTATTCTGGAGTAAAACATATTTTTAAAGCATCGCAGGTGTTGAACCCTGGACCACAGCCACAATAGTCATGGGACTTACCACTAAGCCATCTGAGCTGTATATATGTTTCATTGGTCTTTAGACTACACCTTATACTGTAAGCATTCCACAGTACTGACCACAAATGGGACAGTCACTTTGTGTACATATGTACAGTACATTGTAATGTACAGTAGTTTGTGAATCAACATATACAAGTCTACATATGTATAACTGTTACAAATTAATACTATATATATATATATATATATATATATATATATATATATATACACACACACACATATATATATACATGTCATTGATGTCTGCACATAGATAGATATATATATATATATATATATATATATATATATATATATATATATATATATATATATATAGTTACATATATAGCCATATATATAAACATCTATGAACACACTTTGTGACACAGAAGCAATCCAAAGGAATTGAAGTGTACATAAAACACATGCAGCTCTGCTATTATAACTATTAATATTAACTTAATTCACCATAGAATGGATGGTTGTTGTGTATGTGGAGATTGGGGTGGGGGGAGGAATGATGGGCATTGAAATTATGCATCAGGAAGAGCCTAGGTTGTATGTTCAATAAGTGAACTGGAGGGGTATACATGGAGTATGGGGACAATATAAAAAAGAAACAAAACAAGAACCATTCTCATCCATAATACACCCTGTCAGGTCACATTGCAAACACTTAATTCCACAAACATATGAACATTAACATGTATCATACATATGTACACCAACTGACTGTCACATTTGTTTTCAGTAGTGAGGAATGCCCATAGTAAAATGTATATTCTAAACACCATAACATTTGTACATATCTCAGATGCCTTAGTGGTAAAGTCAGTGACTGTGGTGTTCATGGTCCTGGATTCATGACCTGCAAGGGCTGTTAATTTATTTTGAGGGCCAGAATAAAGGCTGTCGAATGCAGTTTGATTAAAGCATTTTTAAGCAGTTGTAAGCGGTTTTGCGTGGGTTTGCGTGACGGAAAAGCGGCACTTAAACACGGTTAAATGGATAAGCGCTTCACAGGTTTAACCTTTGCTTAACATCGCGCAGACCATGGGCAAACCTGCTTACAACCGCTTAAATGTGCATTAATCACACTTTCCCTACCTGTGCCTGTTCTGAGAGGTAAAATAATAACCACTTTCAGGATTAGAACCTGCAACCATGTACACCATCCTCAGAGTGACCTACCACTAAGCTACCTGAGATATACCTATGCCAGTTGTGTATTCAGACAGGTTAAAACACAAAAGGGAGGATTGTGTGGAAATAGGACAAACCGCCATGTACCCAATGAAAGGTGTATGCTATATATATATATATATATATATATATATATATATATATATATATAGTATAGAGAGAGAGAGATACATAGATACATGTCGATATATAGAGATATACATATATATGTAGATATATAGATCTATGGAGGTACATATAAATGTATGCAATAATATATATTATATATCTATATCTATATCTCTATACACATATATATATATATATATATATAAACATACATGTGTGTATACAGCATCTGAAGTGTTCAAATCTGAGTATAACATGGACCATAGCAATCATACATTCTGCCACCCCCAAACAATATGAACATAACATATGAAAAGTATATGGCAATACACTATTACAAATATGTTCTATGGACATGAGCCAAATAGGGTTAGTGACCAGCACAACTACAATGACTGCAAATATCCATGACAGAAATACACAGACATCTTTCATGTAGCAAAACTTTATTACATTCCGATGTATTGCCAAAAGGATTCAAGGACTAACAATACCTGCATGCTATACAGGAAGCATTTAACAGTGCCTTAATGAATCAGCCTGCAATTACCATAGTATTAGTCCACTAAGGGATAGGTATTCACATAGGGAAAGAACCCCCACACACATATAGAATATGTATAAAAGCAGTTCCTACACACCTGCATCTATGTACACCCACCAACATCTTCCCCACACCCAAACTAATTACAACAACACATACTGTCATACCATAACCAATTATTCTCCCACTGCATGACATCTGCTGAAACCTTAACATACCTGGACAGAGACACACTAACATGCCCCTATGTGAAATAGTTGCTGTTATACATTGGAACGTAATATAATTGCTGGAACGTGTGTTCTGAGAGACTGCCTTACAGATTATCTGCAAATATACAGAGCTGAGTATATATTTTATGGTTATAGAGTCTGTTAATTGTTGCTTAGATCTCTGTTGAAACTGTTGTCTCATTGTTCTGAGAGACTGGTCGGCAAATATACAGAGCTGAGAATATTTTTTGGGTTTCAAAGTTTGTACTGTTAGTTGTTGTTTAGATCATTATTGAAACTGTTGTCTCATTGTTCTGAGAGACTGGCCGGCAAATATACAGAGCTGAGAATATTTTTTTGGTTTCAAAGTTTGTACTGTTAGTTGTTGTTTAGATTTCTGTTGAAACTGTTGTCTCATTGTTCTGAGAGACTGGTCGGCAAATATACAGAGCTGAGAATATTTTTTTTGGTTTCAAAGTTTGTACTGTTAGTTGTTGTTTAGATCTCTGTTGAAACTGTTGTCTCATTGTTCTGAGAGACTGGTTGGCAAATATACAGAGCTGAGAATATTTTTTTGGTTTCAAAGTTTGTACTGTTAGTTGTTGTTTAGATCTCTGTTGAAACTGTTGTCTCATTGTTCTGAGAGACTGGTCGGCAAATATACAGAGCTGAGAATATTTTTTGGTTTCAAAGTTTGTACTGTTAGTTGTTGTTTAGATTTCTGTTGAAACTGTTGTCTCATTGTTCTGAGAGACTGGTCGGCAAATATACAGAGCTGAGAATATTTTTTTGGTTTCAAAGTTTGTACTGTTAGTTGTTGTTTAGATCTCTGTTGAAACTGTTGTCTCATTGTTCTGAGAGACTGGTCGGCAAATATACAGAGCTGAGAATATTTTTGGTTTCAAAGTTTGTACTGTTAGTTGTTGTTTAGATCTCTGTTGAAACTGTTGTCTCATTGTTCTGAGAGACTGGTCGGCAAATATACAGAGCTGAGAATATTTTTTTGGTTTCAAAGTTTGTACTGTTAGTTGTTTAGATCTCTGTTGAAACTGTTGTCTCATTGTTCTGAGAGACTGGTCGGCAAATATACAGAGCTGAGAATATTTTTTTGGTTTCAAAGTTTGTACTGTTAGTTGTTGTTTAGATTTCTGTTGAAACTGTTGTCTCATTGTTCTGAGAGACTGGTCGGCAAATATACAGAGCTGAGAATATTTTTTTTGGTTTCAAAGTTTGTACTGTTAGTTGTTGTTTAGATCTCTGTTGAAACTGTTGTCTCATTGTTCTGAGAGACTGGTCGGCAAATATACAGAGCTGAGAATATTTTTTTGGTTTCAAAGTTTGTACTGTTAGTTGTTGTTTAGATCTCTGTTGAAACTGATGTCTCTGTTCTGAGAGACTGGATACAGAGCTGAGAATATTTTTTTGGTTTCAAAGTTTGTACTGTTAGTTGTTGTTGTTTAGATCTCTGTTGAAACTGTTGTCTCATTGTTCTGAGAGACTGGTCAGCAAATATACAGAGCTGAGAATATTTCTTTGGTTTCAAAGTTTGTACTTTTAGTTGTTGTTTAGATCTCTGTTGAAACTGTTTTGTCCCACCCACCCTCCCTAATTTTGTTTTGTAGTTTAAATTTGGTGGCTTTTGCAGTTACCTGCCCCACTGTAGATTTGATCTGGGACACTCCACCAGTCCCATCTCTTTACCACATTCTACCTAATAAACTCTTTCTGCACTTGCTTTTAGTCCTTTTTAATTTAATTGCATTTTTTAAACTGTGTTTGGTCTAATATTGCTGCATACTCAAGTGTGCTAGCTTGCAATGCATGTGAATTGTTTTTGCTACTTTTCTGAAAAAAAAAAAAACTGTAAGCCTGTTTCCTACCTTTCCTGTAACTAGTGTTCCAGATACAGATTTGTTGTATCCAGGACTGTATGTAAGCTTCTGAGCCCCCCAAGCCTTTCTGTGTTGGAGGGAAGCCTTATAGCTTATCGGTGGGAGTGGTAAGCACTAGGTAACCTGTCTACCACATAAGGAGTGGTTCTGGCCCAGAATTTATAGTTATTGTCCATTTTGGCAATCTTCCATCTCTCTCAACTTTCTGATTTGAAAGCCTGCATTTGCACTTGTTTCTGTCCTCTCGTCTAGTGCAGATACAGATTCTTAGTTTTAGCACTTAAATTTGCTTGTTCATGCTCAGCATTTGTTCAGAACTTGTAAGCACTACATAAGCTACTAATTACTATAGCACTAAATCTTCCTCATTACCTAGAGGAAAACAGTTTTTGTACTTACTTTTCTCACATGCTTAGAGAAAAACAGCTCTTGTACTCACTTTCTTTACTTACCTAGAGGAAAATAGTTTTTTATTCAGGCATGTCCAAGGGTCAGCTCCCAGTGTTCTCTCCTGTCTATCTGATGAATCTGGGCATCTTGAGGCAATGTAGAAATTGCCTCATGTACACAGACAACCCTCTCCTCCTACCACCCAACACTACAACCTGTGAGAGATGCACTTATCTAGCCAAATTGGAGGTAAAGCTCTCTCCAACCAAGACTAAACTTGACAGTCATGAGGAGATGATAAACATTTGCACCACACCATACTAATCACATAGTCTCACTAAATCTACTCCACCAAAATCCACACACAGTAACACAAAAACATTTGCGGAGGCTCTCAATAATAATCTGTCTAAGCAACAGAGACCACCAAAGCAGAAACGCAAGCAACCTCCATCCTCCAACACAACCCAAATGACACATAGCCCACAGGCTCAGTGTGCCACTCAACCACAGCCAATAAGGCAAAACATAGGTGACTCTATAGTTAGGCACACTGATGTCCCACTCACCAGGCTAAACAAGGAGAAGGTTACTGTCAGCTGCCTGTCTGGTGCCTGGATCCGCCCCATAACCCACGCACTCAGGTCACTCCACAACAAGAACAGATATGACTCTGTCATTGTCCATGTTGGTGTGAATGACCTGAGACGTACCTCCCTGGACTACATGAAAAGAGACATGGAAGAGCTCTCCGATCTTGTAGCCCAGGCAGGTATGACCCTAGCCCTGAGTAGCATTCTACCATTGCCCAGAATGATACCACAGTACAAGGACAAAATGATTGACTTCAACAATTGGCTAAGCTTCTGGTGTCATTCTAAGGGGATCCAGTATCTGTCTGCTTGGGATGACATGGTCGACAGACCACAATGCTTTGCCACAGATGGCCTGCACCTGTCACTCCTGGGATTCTGGATACTGGCTAAGGCTCTTGCTGCCCCTATAGTGCCTTTTTTAGGCAAGGTTCAAATAACAAATTCACCACCATAACAGGAACAGGCAAGCAAAAACTGAGGGTAATGCTACTCAATGTTAGAAGTCTAAATCTCAAAATGCACTCACTCGAGGCACTCCTTAAAATGGAGAACATCAATATCTGTGCAGTGACTGAGACCTGGTTCAAGACTCCAGAGAGCACCCCTGCACTACCAGGCTATAACTCATGCCACACTTTTCGGCCATGTAACCTGGACCGAAACACCAAAGGTGGAGGTGTGTCCATATTCATTAAGGATATCCACACCTCCAGGCTAGTTGCTCAGCATAATGCATCCGAGGTTATCCAAGTGCAACTAACTCTGTGCAAAACTGCAATCTAAATTGTAGCTTCCTACAGATCCCCCACCATGGCCAGGATTCCCACTTCTCTTTTCTTGATATACTGGAAAATATTAGGGTTCAACAAAACACCCTAATAATGGGTGAATTCAACTACCCCACCATTAACTGGGAAAACTACTTGTGTACCAACTCCTTAGTGCAACGCTTTCTGGAATTCATAAACTCCAATGCCCTGGATCAACTTATCCACACCCCCACCAGGGGCAACAATATCCTAGACCTAGTCATTACCAACATGAGTGACCAGTGTTCCACACCTGAAGTCAACTCCTCGTTAGTCCGATCTGACAATAAGCTTATCACCCTTGATATCCACATCCCGCCCCCACCCCCCATTAAGGAAACTACAGTAAAAAATGTCTCCAAAGCCAACTTCATGCTTCTTAAGACAGAAGTGGTGAACTTAATGACATCGATGTCAGATGGACAATACAGTTACAACTGCTGAATCCTACACAAATGCACTCTATAAGCACTTACACGAGTGCATAGATCGTGCTATCCCAGACAGAACCAAGATGCTATCCACCAAAAAAAGGAAGCCAATCTGGTGGTCCCCTGCCATAAACAAACTGAACAACAGAAGGAAGAAACTGTTGCAAAAGAGGGTAAAATCCCATGAGTGGAGGAGCTCCCTGGTCAGCCTCAGTAAGAAGCTAAGATCCCTTATAAGATCCTCCAAAGCTAGCTATGAAAACAAAATTGCCACTAAATCCAAGAACAACCACAAAGCATTCTATAGCTATGTCAAGAATCTAGATGGCAACACCCAGATCTGCTCTGTGTTACAGCACAAAGGCATGAAAATTACAGAACCAACTGATATTGCCA
Source organism: Protopterus annectens (assembly GCF_019279795.1). Lineage (NCBI taxonomy): Eukaryota > Metazoa > Chordata > Ceratodontiformes > Protopteridae > Protopterus > Protopterus annectens. The sequence goes on along the minus strand of NC_056725.1, from coordinate 1,543,552,550 downwards.
AAATCCTGGCAGATCAGTTCAATGCTAACTTTACCCCCCCCTCTCACCCCCCTAAAGGGCCCATATCTATACAGGAAGAATGCAGAGTCCCTGTAATCACAACTACGCAGGTAAAAGCTGCACTCTCTAAAGCCAAAAACACAGCATCCATGGGACTGGACAACATCCCAGGCTGCGTTTTACATGAACTTCAGAATGAACTGGCTCCGCATTTAAGCACCATGTTCAATAATAGCCAGACATTAGGCTTTGTGCCCATTGAATGGTGCACAGCAACAGTTATCCCACTCCACAAATGGGGAGCCACCACTGATCCCGGGAACTATCGACCTATTAGCCTGATGAGCCTGGTCTGCAAGGCCATGGAATGTATCATCATGGAACTCATAAACAAAGACATTGGTAACCTCCAAACTCTGAATCTGACCCAGTCTGGGTTTGTGAAAGGCAGATCATGCCTCCTGAACCTGACTGACTTCTTTGAGGCAGTCACCAAAGCCGTGGATGAGGGTAAGGTGGTTCACACAGCCTATCTTAACCTCGCCAAGGCTTTCAACACCATCCCCCATTCTGGAATTATAGCTAAACTCACTAAACTAGGTAGAAATCCCTACATCACAAGATGGGTTGCCAACTGGCTCACTGACAGAACCCACACTGCAAAAGTTGCAGACTCCAAATCTGACCTCAAAGCAGTGACAAGTGGAGTACCACAGGGTTCCGTCCTGGGACCTCTCCTGTTTGGTATCTACTTCTCTGAAGTACAGGCTAACACAGAAGGCCTCTGGCTAATGAAGTTCACAGATGACTGCAAACTAGGAGCCATAGTCAAGTCCCCAAATGATGTGGACAGCCTACAGAAGGGCCTCACTGAGACAGATGCTTGGTGTCAGAGCCATGGCATCAAGCTCAATGCCAAAAAGTGCATTGTCATCCCCTTTGGTAAAAACCCTGTACCCATGAACTACCACATAGGCAGCAATCTACTTAACACCAAATGTGTGATAAGAGACCTTGGGACCCAGGTGGACAGTAGTCTCTCCTTTGATAGTCACATCGCCACAGTAGTCAGAAAGTCCTTCTGCATGGCACACCTCATCATAAAAGGGTTTTCATCCAGAAAAAAAGAGGTCATTGTTAAAAATAAATAAATAAAACATTGTTCCCCTCTACTCATCACTCATTAGACCCATTATAGAGTGCAATGCCCCTTTTGGAATGTACCTCACAAGACATCTACAGCAGCTGGAAAGGCCACAGAAGTACTTCACAAAGAGGATTACTGGCCTCAAACAAATGCCCTACACTGACCACCTCAAAAAACTCCAGCTTTACTCCATAGCATATCGCCTACTCCGAGGTGATCTCTGCCTAACATATAAAGCTATGTCAAACCCAAAGCTGTTAGGCATGCTACACCTAAAGAAATCCCAATCCCTCTGAGTTACACGCTCTAGGGACCTAAACCTTGTCACCCCAATAAACAGGACACACTGGAGGGATAGATTCCTGTCCCAGAGACTTCCTATACTCTGGAACAAGCTACCTATCTATGTCAAGCAAAGTTCTTCATTAGCACTCTTCAAGAAAAATCTTGATGAGTGGATGGGAAATAGGAAATACACCCCAGGGATCACTTCTGTGTCTCTGCTGGACAGTGGCACAGGAAAATAACTTTCTTGGGTGGCGTAAGCTATGGAACCTTGCTGGCTAGGCTTACGTAGGCTCTTGGGCCGATAGCCTAGTACCTACCTATGAACCTATGAACAGCTACTGATGTTACAGGGTTTGTTTGAACTAATCCTGTTTCAGAGGGTTGAACACCAGGAACTGTTACCAATTACTGATTATCAGCACAGTATGATACACATTTACACCAAACTAAAGATGTCTGGTGACCACACTGTAAACCCCCTTACATTATATGCATAGCCATACAGCCGTGAGCTCGTCAAACATCCTGGCCTGACTGAAACATATGCAGAAGTACTAGGTACAGACAAACCCTGCACAAGTAGCAATGTTCAGAAATATAACAGCAGTACTCACATGTAGACCAAATATTCTAGGCATTACACACAATATATTTCTATTTGTCTCCATACAGCTGTTGTAATAGATTTCAAACAACACTTCCAGGCTGTCTTCCTCACAAGTAAGGCAAAGGGACAACGCCCAAGTGGAATACTCAACTATACCCCACCGTTGCCATGGTATTGGCTAAGGGAGTAGCTGCACAGCTGATGTGCATGTAATTAACTACTGTGGAACACCAATTGGTGATCAGGATAGCACATGTTACTGATCTCTAACTATAAAAGGATGCCTTGTCACACATTCAAATCATCTGTATCTACCTGCAGAAGAGTACAAAATACCCAACAGAAGATCGAAACATAAACCAAAAACGATTAGTATACCAGTCAATAATGACTCCAATTACTAAGAAGGTATGTATAACATTTAGTATGTCTGTGTATGTAGTACCTGTTCTGTAATAGCTACAGTGAAATTAATGCATATAGTAAAATAGCTATATTGTAGCAATGTATTGCTGAGCAGTAGTAATGCTTGTAGTATTATATGTGTGTACTGCTGTAGGTCACAAGGCAAACTCCTCATACACCACAAGGAATGATATATATGGGCTTGGAATTCACCAATTCTTTTCCAGCCACTGTCAGTGTCAGGGTTGGTCCAACAAGAATGTGCTATAACAGGGGATAGTATATGTTGATATATTGTAACAATAGACATATGTATGGGTGTATTGGTGAGATGAACATGGCAAATGTAGGCTTACTGTGCAAATATGATTTGCATTGTGGGATACTGTGCCAATAACTGTGTAATGTACAGTATTTTAGGCAGATCTATATTCCATTTTACATAGCGTTTCTGTTATGTTATGCAAACATTAGTTATGTCTATTGGCGATTACAATACTCAATAACAGGATACATATGACTTGTATTCATCTGACAGTTTAGCAGCATGATAGCAAAGAAAATTGGAAGAGCTACGTAACTATCCATGCACATATGACATGTAATATCAACCTTACTGGTATTGTTTGCAAGCAACTACAGCTGTGCATGTGTACATGTTATGCAAATGTGTAGTGACCCTTGTTACAGGGCTGGCCCAAATGGCTATGTGCACACCTACAGAGAGTGGTTATTGAGAGTAGAGACACACTGGTTGAACTTTCAGGTTTTTGTAGCCTAACCTCTCATTGCCAACCTAACAGCCACTTGCAAATACTGTATGTAAGGTTGTGTACAGTACTGGTAATGAAACAGGTTGCATATCTTCTGTAACTCCAGTGTAACATCTGCAGTGGGAGTGTAAGATGTAGGAGACCACTGCCCATGTGTAATAGCTGCTTCATAGGTGATGGCTTACACTATCTAATTATATCCTGATCATGTTGATACTGGCAGCAGAGTCTATTGATACTTGACTCTGTTTGGGGGGTGGGTGTCCGTGTCCAACAGAGCTCATAGTTCTGGTGGATATGTAAGTATATACCCAGAAAAGGATACAGACCTGTTGACACTTGCATCATCTGTAATCAACTATCAGGATGTGATGTGCTCCTCAGAGGAGGATTGCTGCTAAAGGTAGCTACCATGTTTCTGTAATAGCCAGTGTTGTCACGTCCAGAACACAAATATTTACTTGTGAGCATCACTGTCTAAAACATCTTCATAAGCAATATGTAAACTAAATACAGTACTTGGTACTTGTAGTACTGAATGCTCATACAGGCATGTCCACTAGTCAGCTACTGGTGTTTACTAATATCAGCTTTGTGTATGTGGCCATCCCACCTAACACCACACCCCACACATTGTCTGGGATGTAGCTACAGGGGTAAGCTCGAAGGCAGTCCAGTCTACAGCCATGACTGGACTGGACAGTCATGAGGTGTAGGTTAACACATGCATCTCATCACCACAACCAACACATACCCTTACCAGAACACAGTAAGGACACCCACACATACCACCAGAAATCACACACATTCACAGAGGCTTCTAAGTATCTGGCCAAGCAAGAGACCTCCCAAGCTAGAATAGACAAACAACAAAATACAAAACCTGTATGACATAGTTTGCATAATTGTGCCACACCTCAGAACACGTGGCCAGAAACATGCCCAACAGTACTCATTTGTGAATGCAAACTCTAGCACTATGTTACACACCAAGCTATACGAGGGCAAACATACTGTCAGCTGCCTGTCTGCCATGATTAGCCACATACCCACACACTCAGACCACCTTTTGAACTATACACATGGCTCTGGCATATTCCAAGTTGTTGTGAAGAACCTGTGATACAGTAGCCTGGACTGCATGGAAACACACATGTAGGAACTGTCAGGTCTTGTAGCCCATGCAGGTATGTCCCAAGGCCTGGGTAGCATTCTGCCATTGGCCAGAATGATACTGCAGTACAGGGACAAAAGGATTGTATTCCACAATTGTCTAATGTACTGGTATAATTCAAAGGGTATCCAGTATCTCTCTGCCTGGGATAACATGGTTGACAGACCATGATGCTTTGCCAGACAGGGCCTGCACCTGTCTCCCCTGGGAATCTGGATACTGGCTAGGGCTCATGCTTCCCCTATAGTGCCTTCATCATGCAAAGTTCCAGTGAAAGTCCACTGCTGTAACAGGGACAGCCAAGCAATAAGCTGTGGGTCTCGCTACTGAATGATACATTTCAGAAACTCAATATGGACCCACTTACATCAGTCATTAACATGGAGAACATACCTGTGCAGTGACTGAGATATAGCTCAATGCTCCAGAGAGCATCCCTGCATGACCATGTTATAACACATACCTCACCTCTTGCCCATTATCCTTTATTGGAACACACGGGCCACAGGTGTGTCCATATTCCTGAAGGATATGTACACCCCCACACTAGTTGCACTTGCATAACTTCTGATGCAGTATGCTGAGTGCCTACCTTTGTGCCACAGTGGAATCCAAACTGCACTTTGCGACAGATAACTCACCATGCCTCAAATTTCCCAACTGTCATATTGTGCTATAATGGGGAATATTAGGTTTGAGACAGAAAACCATAATAATGGCTACTCTCAACTATCCCATTATGAATTGGGAAGACTCATGTATCAACACCTGTGCTCAATGCATGTTGGATTTCATCAACCCCAATGATCTGGATCACCATAGCCACACAAACAGGGCTAACAGTATGCTACCCATAGTCAGTCTCCAAAGCCAACGTTATACTTCTTAAGAGCGAAGTGGTGACTGTCATGGCACCCATGCAGATGGACAATGCATGTGCAAATGCTGAATCCTACACAAATGCACTTTAAGCACTCACATAAGTGCAGTGATTGTGCCACTGAAACAGAACTAAGATTCAACCAAACACAAACAGGAAGGCAACCTGGTGGTACCCTGCCTTAAACTGTACCACATAAGGTAGTAACTGTTGCAAGAGTGAACACACACGAGTGGAGGTGATCCCTGGTCAGTCTCAGTAAGATGCAGATACACCATATAAAGCCACACAAAGCTACTATAAAACTAATCAGCCACATATTATGTAGCCAACCACAGTGCATTCTATAGTTGTGTCATGAATCGTAATGGCAACAACAAGACCTGCCGTGCTTCGCAGCACTATGGCATGAGAGGTACTGCACCTACAGAAATAGCACCTGTTCATCCAGATAGGGTCTTGGATAACCTAAACCCGCACTCACATCCCCTAACAGGTAAACATATTTATATATCCATGACACTACAGAGCCCCTGTAATAACAACTATGCAGGTACAAGCTGCACTCTCTAAAGCCATACATACATCTTGCATGGGACCTGTCAACATCCCAGGGTGTATCCTAAACAAATGTCATAACAATTTGCTCTCCACATACACATCATATTCAATCATAGCTTCATGTCAGGCTGTGTACACACTGAATGTTGCACAGCAGCAGTTATCACACCCCACGAAGGGGGAGACACCACTGATAATGAGAAATAGTGTATTACTACCCTGCTGTGTCTGGTCTGTAAGGCCATGAACCTTGATCAACTTATTTGATGTAGTCAGTACAGATGTAGATGACAGTAAGTTTGATTCACACAGCATAATATGACCTTGCCAGGTCTTAGGACACCATCACCCATACTGTGTTCCAGCTACACTCAGTAAACTAGGTGTATATTCCTATGTCACAGGAGTGGTTGGCAACTGGACTGCTGGAGAACCAACACTACAGAAGGTGTCTGACTAATACATGCACATCAAACCAGTGCCAGCTACAGTAATACAGGGTTAATTCCTGGTACTCCCCCACATGATTATCTATACCACACACACTAACACAGAAGGCATCTGCCTACTGAAGTTTGCAAATGACTATGAACTAGGAGCAATAGTTGACTCAATGAGTGCTGCGGGCAACATACAGAAGGGCCTTTGTGGGTCAGATGTGTGGTATGTGACGTATGGCCACAATCTGACAGCTTAGTATTGCATTGTTATCCCCTATGTTATAAAACCTGTACCCATGCACTACCACCTAGGAAGCGGTCAACATAATGGAAACTGTGTGTGTATGGGATGCAGATGGACAGTAGTCTTTCCTTTGATAGTTACTTCACCATACCAGTCAGGTAGTCATAAATGGCACCCCTAATCATGACAGGGTGCCATCCATGAATATAGAGATAATTGTTCAGCCATACTCAACACTCAAGTTACCCATAATAGATCACATATTTCCTTTAAGGGTTATTGGCCATGTTAAGATGGTTTACACTGCCTTCCCAATCCCTTGCTCCACTATGTAGCATGATGCCTACCCTGAATAAAGCCATGTCCAACACAAACATATTGGATATGCTACACTTACACATCCTGATTCCAAATAAACACATACTTCATGGACATCCACCTTTCTAGTACAAGGATCACAACATGCCTGACAGATCCCTGTCCCATACACTTTACATACTCCTGCCATACTATGCATCCCTGTCCAGAAAAGCTGCACATTGCCCCTCTTTGAGACATGGTGTGATGACTGCATGGCAAATATATCAGTAACCCTGTGGATCAATTCTGTGGCACTGCTTGAACTGGCCACTGTAACTTAACTGTCTGTTGGCTACAGCTAGGTAACATTTCAGCCTAGGTTCATAAATGGCCAAGGGCATATACCCTACTAGTTTACTATGACCATACATGCTATAGTTGATATCCAACCCTACAAATACCATCAAGGTAGCCATTGTCCCATGTGTTTCACATATGCAACACAGGTAATACACGACAGGATGCTAAACTGCTGTACAGTGCCATGTAGATGTATATGGCAAAACACATATGTAAAACTTTCCATGAGCAAGGCTGTGTATGAGTATATATGTAACATATACACAGCATTAAGGTCTACTGTATTAATGTGAACACATCCAGGCATGTGCTGATAGGTAAAAACACCAATACAGGCAAACAAACATGCCCACATCAAGACAACATCCACATGGAGTAAGAGCAATGTCATCACTTGACACACACATATAAGGTGATAACATCAAATCATCAGTACGTGTCAAATGTGTGTAAGTTAAACATGTCAGTGGTGTTAGTGTCATGTAGATTTGCAAAGACATATTTGTAATCTTAATAAATGTGATACACATATATGTTCAGCTGTACTTCTGTACTTCTCTGTGAGTTACTGTGACCTGTCTCCATCATTATGTCTTCCAGGTATGCTGCGTGCCAGGCTGCCACCATACACTCGCTTGGAGGATGAGGTCCTCATTCCATACCTCCCATATACAAAGTCAACCAAGCCAGCAAATGACAACAGAACAGCAGCACAAGTGAGCTGGTATCACCAAATGGATGCACAATAAATGAAAACCAAAAGAAAAGTGACAAACTTCTTTTAATAGACCGTGGAAACTAATAAAACATTAAGCTTTCATCCTCAAATGTGGACTTCTTCAGAATGCCATTTTACAAAAACTCAAAAGTACACAAACCAACGAAGAAATTAACAAGAAGCGAGCTTTTGAAACAGTCCACTCGAGAGAAGTGTAAATAACTTTATAGTATTTTTAATTGTTGTTGCTCTGTGTCCCTTCTTCCTCAGACACAAAAACGATTCAATGCCTAACTAAAATTGTACTATATATACCTCAAATCAATTAACTTGGTTAATTAATTATGCAAATTGCGCTAAACAAAGTCAAATACAAAAAACGCAACCAAAAGCAACTACAGATTCACAATAACAAACTGCTAAAATAACAATACTAAGCCTTACAATGCCCTACAAATGATATATAATTTAGTGGTTATACAAACAGAAAGATATCATGTTCAGTTTGTAGTCAGATGTAGACATAAATACATAACTATAAAAAAATATATAAATGTATATACTAGTTATGTGTGTGCATTCTGTGCATATGCAAATAGTAAAAACAAGAGCAAAAACACGCATTATACATAAATGTGTGTATACAACATATAAAACCTTGATTTAAAAATCCATTTTAAGACATATTAAAAGTTAATAAATGTTAGTAAAAACTAAAGAACTAGATTCACCTTTTTAAAGCAAGACTTTTTAGAATGCAACTTATAGACACGTGGTCATTCAAGCCAGGATAAATGTAAAACAATTCTTCTATTTCTAACTGATTCTGCCAAGGGCCACCCTTAATGTCAGAATTGACCATCTTGAGGACAGTAAATTTAAAATGGTGGTCTGAAAATTCATTAATGTGCCTTGCCAGGGCATTATTAAGATCTCGTCTTTTAATAGCATATACATGTTCATAAGATATAAAAGCAGTGCATTTTTGGCAAGTAGCAACATAAACAACACTTCTAGATTCACAATTAAATTTACCTATGACATTGTACATTCGGTCCCTGAGTTTAACTTTAAGAACTGTGTGCCTACATGCCCAAATTACCATAACCTTTGATTTCAGATTGTAACCTCTTCTAAAAGTAATTTTTGGGGTGTCACCTAACTGCTTAAACAAAAAAGGGTATGTATATGCTATTAAAAGACCACGTGTCGATAAGTTGCATTCTAAAAAGTCTTGCCTTAAAAAGGTGAATCTAGTTCTTTAGTTTTTCTTTCTGTTTGTATAACCACTAAATTATATATAGAATGCCATTTTAGCTAACATGCAATGAATTTAAAAACTTTTTGGTGCCAAACTCCGCCTTCTTTAAAATTGTGCTTTAAAGAAACATTACATGTAAATACAACCTACATTAAATGTATTTGATACTTTGTTGCACATATGATGTCTAAAAACTACATAAAATCTAAATAATGATCATATAAAATTATTTATATATCTGTTACCATTTTACTCATTAACAATATATTACTAAAAAGTATGTATGTACACATGCTTATAAGGCATGGAATATGACTATAAATGTAGAAGCATTTAATTATAGCACACTGTATATAACCAATCTTATTAATATTATGTGCTGCTAATGAAAATGAAAAACACACTATGTACATAACACTATTTTCTATTTCTATCTAATCTCGTGTGTACATTACATTTCCTATAAATTTCCTGTCTTAAACCATGATAAGAACCTAATACTAATGTAGTTCTAAAATTGGTTTAATAGTAATGAAGTCATTTAGTCCTGGTTTTCTTCCTGCATCAATGAAAATTTGCCATATTATCTCCTTTCTTTTCAATAATGCTTTAAAATTCCTCGCTCTTGAATCTATTTTTAACTGATCTATAATGCCAAATTTAAAAAAATGTTTTTCTCCTCTATCAAATATGTGTCTACTTAATGCATTGTTCATGTCCTTGGTCTTTATACAGTATAAATGATCGTATATCCTCTTTCTGAATTGGCGTTCCGTTTTCCCTATGTAAAAACCAGAACATGACATGCATTTAGCCAAATATATAATATTTTTAGTACTACAATTGCCCTGTTTAAATTTGATAATGGTCCTATTAACATTATCCAAAATCAAGCTGTCTACTTCCAAAATTGCATGGCACTGGTTACATGAACCACATTTCTTCATGTGATTATTAGTGCCACGATAGGTGGCAATGGGATGCCCTTGTTCTAGTTTCTTTTTTTTAATTGGGTCCAGTTTTATATACAAAAGTTGGAGACATACCTACAATAGTTCTAAGTTATTTGTCCACCATCAACATATTCCAATTTCTTCTCACATTTTTTTTAATATTCTCTACATATGGTGAATATTCTAATATACATGCCCTACCGAATTTTGATGAATCTGTTAATTCTGTAGTATGTCCTTTTTTTGTTGAGTTCTCTTCCTAATAAAGGGGGAAATTTATTACCCCATTCGCTCACTACATATCTGGAAATATTGTTCAATATAGCACTGGAATATCCCCGAGATCTAAACATTTGGCTTATAAATTCAATTTCCCTCACCACATCAGTATATTCGGAAGTCATCTGAGCTGCCTGTATGCATTGACCTTTGTAAATATTTTTCATCATACTTCTAGGGTGGCAACTTGTAAATTCCAAATAGCTATTAGAAAAAGTTTTTTTCCGAAATACATTGGATTTGAATCCTGTATTCATCTTAGAAATGTGTATATCCAAATATGCGATGCCTTCATTGTTACATGTATATGTAAATCTCAAAAATGAACTTGATGTATTCAAGAATTCAGTAAAGGAGGTGACACTGTTCTTGTTACCTCCCCATAAAACAAACATATCGTCTAAAAATCTCGAATAATAAGTCACTTGTTTGTAATACTCACTAGTAAATAACTGGGTTGTTTCCCATTCTAACATAACTAGGTTAGCGTAGATGGGGGCACATGCTGCCCCCATAGCTACGCCCCTAGTTTGTTTAAAATTCTCTCCCTCAAATTGTATGTAGTTGTGGTCCAAAACCAACGACATTAGTTCCATTATAACATTGATCTTGTCCCATTCCAAATCTGAATATTTAATTAAACTATTACAGAAATATTCTAATCCTATGTCTTTCGGAATACTAGAAAAAAATCTATGACATCAATAGTTAAAAATGAAATATTTTCTTTCCATTTATCAGTCGTCAATTTGGCTAAAAATGACCAAGAATCTTTAACTAAATGTGTAATTTTTTCATAGATAGGTTTAAGCCATCTATCTATTACCACTCCCAGTGGGTATGTCTTTGAAGTTTGTCACTTTTCTTTCGGTTTTCATTTATTGTGCATCTGTTTGGTGATACCAGCTCACTTGTGCTGCTGTTCTGTTGTCATTCCATACCTCCTCGACAACCATGTAACACTCTTCAGCCATACGCCACTGGATGCACAGCAGCGGGATGCTCAGTGGGAGGAACTGCGCAGGAGGGTAAATGATGTTGGTGGCCACAATCACACCTATCAGCAGGTGTGCCAACACTGCACCAACATCATTAGATGGGCAAAACAGCATGCAAATGAAATCGCCAGGGAACAAGGTACAACAGGTGGGGGGGGCACTCACCTAGTCCCCACTCACATGTACCGAGGAGCTACTGGCCAATCTGGGGACACCTGCAGAACTCCATCCACAAGCTTTAACTGGTATTGTGGAGGTGGGTGTCTCACAATCACTGAGCCTGGAGTTGCCTGGTAAGGCACTACTGCACATACAACACAACTATATTTAATATAGTTACATGTGTTATTGTACAATATGTGATGTAACATCATATGCAAGGCATGTATACACACATGCCACATACCATAGTTTGCTACTTTATGTATGCGGAGATGTGCATACTCCATAGTATAGTCAATTGTACTGGCTTATGTGCTAACATGCACATTGCACCCTGTAGCTATCACACAGGTGTGGATAATGATCTTACTGCTGTGACACTCCTATTTAGGTACCTCTGGCATTTTGCAGCAACAGCAGCCTGTTGCAGGTGAGATTGTTATTATTTATCAGGCTCGATAATGCACAGATCATATTAATTGCATGCTATCTGCCATGTGGCAATTTAACACACGTACACATAATGTATTGTGACCCTGTTAATATGTACAGGTCAGACTTGCAATGCATGACAGTGGTTACCCATGTGGAATAATTGAAGACTATATAAAACACCTACACTAAACCTTATTGCCAGATGTGTAGACGGCTGTGAATACAATGGTGGAGGTGTGGCTCACTGTAGGGACATTTACTACAGATCAGCATTACACATGTGGGGAATACAAACAGTACTATACAGAGAGCATATGTGTGCACACACTTTAAATGTTTTGGAGCTGGAGTATGACCAGCCCACAGGATTCACCCTTGTGGATTATACCCTTGCTATGAATGTCACACAATGTCATGTGCTGTCTAACATGTCCATGACATTTAGTGGGCTGACTGCAACACTGCTTAACCATCCTGCAAAACAGGATAACTCACATCCCAAACATACCACCCTTTGTCTGCATAACTCTGTCCTCAGTGGAGCATATGACATCTATGGGTGTATGTCATATGGGACAACACTGACATGTGAAATAGATGCCCATCACAACCACTGGACAAAACATGTTTACACATGGCCATGGAGGATGGCCAGAGACATGAAGCAACACACACAGTAGAAGTGATGTACATGTGTGTACACCCTGTTGTACATTGGCCCGACACAATACAACTATGGCCTTTGTGTAATGGTGATATTGCAGATGTGAAACACTAAACATCATACAGGCCTGTGCACAGCTTGTGTAGGCATGACATCAAACCACCACATAACATGTCTTGAACATCATGAGTGTGTCACAACATGAAAGCATTCACCTATACAGTATCCAAATACATACATGTGTTGCACAACATACACATACAACCACATCACGCCACAGATACAATACATTCACCTTGCTGGTGTCAGACATCACTGTCATGCTTGCTCCTCATATGTGTGTGGTACACAGATGGCATGTGGGACATGGAGTACTGCTAAGTTAGCCATGTCTGGGCATAGTTGCCAGGCATCAGCAATATGGTTGCAGATGTGCAGGGATGTCATCTGTATACCCTTCAGTGACCTGCATCACACATTTCACAGTAGGGTTTAGTGTGTATACAGCTCAATGACGTGGGTCACATTCCACATTAGATATGTATGTTGAACACAGTCATGGCTATGAACTGTGTCTGTAACTCACTCTGTATAGCAATAGTGAAGCCACATGATGCCCTGCAATGGCTTTGCACATCAGCTCAATGTGCAATATGTCACTGTATATCTGTAGGGCAGACTGACAGCATTGTGTCAGCTGAAGGTCCATGTTAGTATAATACGTCCCTGCATTCGGACAATATTATCTCACTGTATATTTGAAAGGACAACATTGTGTTAAACATGTATGCATATCATTCAACATGTCAGCAGAAGACATGTCATACTACATGTGATTGGCAAGGACATATGCCACACATCAGGCTGGTGTACTATTAACCAGTGCTGGTCTGTGGCACCATTACAAAGTAGGGACAGCCATGTCAAACATGTGTGTACAGACACATGCACATTGTCTGCAGACTTGGCTCAGGGGTAAGCAGAATAATGTTGAACAGACATGCACTGCTTTGGGGGAGATAAGCAAGCTAGTGCTCAGGCAAACATAGTATTCACATACCTTTCTCTTGTCCTCCTCACACATAGGGGCAGTGGCCAACACAAAGCATCTGTGTCAGATGTACAAAGTCAGCGATGGTCTGTTAACATGTGGGGTATGTTGCACAATACATGGCAGTGCGGTGCAATGGTGTATAGTGCATGCATTGTGTTGCAGGTTTGGGGCATAACCTACTAACACAAATGGTGCAACACAGGGATGTATGCTAACTACTACTATAATTGTGTAAGGTGCATGCCTTCTGCTATAACACATGCATGCTGTTGTGTGCTACTCAGGGATGTATAATAACTACCACTATAAATGTCTAAGCTGAATGCCTTCTGCCATATCACATGCATGTTGCATGTTGTTGGGTGTCATAGCATGTGTCTCTGTGTCTGTGTGTGTGTGTGTGTGTGTGTGTGTGTGTGTGTGTGTGTGTGTGTGTGTGTGTGTGTGTGTGTGTGTGTGTGTGTGTGTGTGTGTGTGTGTCTGTGTGTCTGTGTGTGTGTGTGTGTGTGTGTGTGTGTGTGTGTGTGTGTGTCTGTCTGTGTGCGTCTGTGTGTATACTGTGCTGTATAACTTGTAATGTACAGTTCTTATCTGCCCCTCACAGGTGTAGATGTAGGTGCATTGCCCTCCTGCTGTCCACCTAATGTTAGTGTCCCAACAGACTCTAGCAGTGATGATGAAAGTATGATTGAGGCACAGACAGGGTTGTCAGGGGCTGAAACTGTGCCATTGGTTGCCATTCCACCTTCATCCCCCTCATCCCTGCACACAGATCACATGCCTACACATACCCCATCACCAGTGGCCATAGAAGACGGACAGTTGGTGGGTGGTAGCATGGAACAGGAAAGTGTGGAGACTATGGAAGGTGTGCCTGCACACCATGATCCCAGCCAACTGACTAATGATGTCCCACACAGGCATGTGCCCAGTGCTGCTCGTAGGAGGACCTCTGTCCAACATGCCCCTGCAAGACATAGCACATCAGCTGGTGTTGCCAGATGCATGTTTCAGGCTGTAATGGAGGCACAGGCATGTGCTGAATGGCACAACAGAAAAGGTCTGAGGCTTCAGATGGCTGCTGTCCATTCTTTAACTGACAACATCCAGGCAATTACAAATGCTCACCATCATCTTGCAGATGTTTTGAATAGATGATTGGGTGACTGGTGGGAGTCCTTGACCGTGGCATGTCAATCCTCGAACATGGAATGTCTGTGCTGGAACATCTGGTGGGAGTGAGGCGTCGGACATGTGGACGTAGGCCAGCTACATCACCTGTTAAAGGTCTACGTGAACATGTTACTTCACATGCCCGCTCCCATAGTGGCGGTAGCAGCAGCAGTGCAGCTGGTGTTGTGCTGTCCACATCAGGACACAGCAGGCCATGTGCACATGTTCCTGGATGGTCCCAGCAGGGACATGGCTCCAGTGGACATGTGTCATCAGACAGTACCCAATCTGGACCTCTGCCTGGTAGTGCCCATGCAACCCCTTGCAGGCGCAGGTCATGTGGCCATGCCAGGACACCATGAACTGTGAAACCTGCCCTGTACAGTCTGCAGCTGTCAATAATACCCCTGTGTAGGCCAGAGACATGCCAGACCTGTGTGCATACATACACGCACACACCAGAAACAAATGTAGGGCACCTCAACACACACACACACACACACACACACACACACACACACACACACATAACATCCACACATGCCCAATGAGATCAAAGGTCCTAATCCACACACATGATGTCATCCAATGGTGCAGACTAGGCCTCTGGTAAACATTATCACCCTGTGCATATGATGATGCCTGTGCTGCATCCCTGTCATCCACACCATCGGTGCAGGGACATGCTCATATGGTCTGATGCACAGGGTGAACATACTAGGAAGACAATTGTAGATTACAATTGTTGAGTGGTGTTGACAGGCAGCAAACATACCATGTACTACAGTTTTAGAATGCATTTTGTACTTTTGACAGTATGTATCATGTGTAACAACAGTAACTGCATGTTGATCTTGATGTTCTGCCTTCCTCTTTCAGGTGTAATTGCATGTGCCGGGGGATGTCAGTGTTTACGATTAGTGTCCCATATGTAAATGTAGACTATGCACAGGTCTGTATGACAATACCTACATGCACTTTGTAACTTCCACATCACAGTTATAATCTCCCAAGTTTCAAACATGTTTACTGATCCAAGAGCATGATAGCTGTGTAGTAAGCTACTGTGGCCAAAGCCGTCACACCCATAGTAGGTGACATCACAGGTATAGTTACCTGGAGCGGGGAGGAGGTAAAAGAGTGGTTTAGCAGATGACAAGGGTAAAGGCAGCTTCACATTGGGAAGCAGTAAAACCCACTGTCATGACAGGATGCATACACATACTCAGGGATTTACAGACACAATAACACACCCACACACTCAGGGATTCACAGACACAATAACACACACTCTGACACACACAGTTGCCAGTGTTGGGATGAGAACCCCTGCCTATGTCCAATTACAAGACGCGCTACAGAGATTACACATGTACAGGTAGTCTGAATGGCCTATGATCGAGGACATCAACAGGGATACTAGATTGTGGTGAGTGTATGTGGAGATGGAATTCATCAGTAGGCTATGTAACAAGTCTCACCCCAGGGCGTACATGTTTACAGGAGGTTAGAATGCCCTTCTAAGACTGATGACATCAACAGAGATACTAGATTGCATTGAGTGGATGGGGGGAGGGGGTCTTATCATTTCACTATGGTAAAATACAGCCTCACTCCAGGGACTGGACAGCCACACACACACACACACACACACACACACACACACACACACACACACACACACACACACTGCGGCATTCACAAAGATATACACCTATGTCACACACATACAGACACTTGACATGCGTGTGATTCAAACACCTGCCCATGTCTTGCTTTCTACACTTCACTCTGTACAGATGTCTACAACAGTGTACAGGAGAGTGAAAAACATGTGGGATGTATGTGCCAGTACTGTGAATCAAACACCTGCCTAACTCATGATAGGTATTACAGAGTGACAGCACTATCACACTCGCTACAAAGTGTACTGACTCTTTCCTTTGCCAACTCTGCTGATATATGCACAATATATGCACAGGGGAGGTGTTACTGTTCCAGGTGCCAAGATGTTTGCCTTCAGTGTCACCCTTACTGCATTCTACGTTGTGTGTCCTCCTCTTCATTTAACAAAACCATAGCTTAGCAGTTACACTGGTTATTGTAGGAATGGTTGTAACACACCTGTGAGCTGTCCACAGTAATAATTCATCTACAAAGTAGCCCCACCACATAGTAGTTATGTCCAAACATCTGTCCATACCTAAAGTACAGCTTACTGTACTTTGAGCATATCACCATATACAGTTGACAATCTTGAGGCTGCATTGCAACTGCATGATGTACTAAGACAGCAGTCACCTTCAAACATCAGACATTGCACATGGATGGAATCTAAACACACATCAATACATGTACACATATGCAGTCTCCATCAGTAAGTGGACTAGCAGGTCAAGAGGATACATTCCACACCTTCTCCACACCATGTGTGAAACCTAGTTGAGCATTACACCATAATGGATGTTGTATTCATGCACTGGTAGGGCACACAACCACCTTCACTGAGTAGCCAAGTGTACATTTTTTGCCAACAGCACATCAGCAAGACACACACACAGCAATATTCTATGTCATGATCCCACAAACTGTTAGCTCACAGTTACACTGTGAAGCCAGGGCACTGTAATGGTCAACAGTGAGCACATCATATTTGCCACACACACATCATATTTGCCACACACACCTCATGATTACTTGAAGAGTGCCAGCAATGTGCTCTGTTTGAGCTAGGCATTACACTTATTCAAGCATGCAAGAGGTCTGTGGCTTGTAAACATCTCACCCCAGCACATTCTGGATATTGTGGTAATAAGGTTAATGTCCAGACAGAACACAGCATGCATGGCTTGCAGTTGTTGACATGGGGTATATGTAGGAGCTGTGGGCACACATGGCTGTACATGTCATAGACATGTCACCTGTAGCTATTCAAAAACATATGGAGCATAGCTGTATTGCCCTGAGTCTGTCAATACAGGCTATGTGTGTATGTCCTATGATCCTATTATTTGTGTATGTTTGTAGGTATTGCATTAGGTGGACATGTCTAATGACATACATGCCACATGGGTTGTTGTATGATATGATAGGTGTCATGGGTGACCAGTAAAGAGGGAATATTACCTCTGTAAACATAGATATCAAACCATATGTACTGTTAGCATTCAGCAGCCATGGACCTATCTTCCATGTGCATGTGTGTAATGAATGTAGCCACCTGTATGTACAAAGGACAACAACAGCAATGGTATTCTCATTTATGTTGTATGAGTGTGGGATGTACATATCCAGGGCAGGTACATCTAGGTCATATCCAACCATGATGGTGTTGTTTACTGGTGTACAGCAACAGTCAACTGTGTTAATGCTGACAACATCCGAGGGACCATGGTATGTGTACAACTGACCTGGTTACAAACAGTGGTATTATTGCATTGCATAACACATTATGCAACTGTGTCAGTACATGGGTACTTTGATAGTTGATGTAGGGTTAGGTACAGTCCACCAGTCGAAGGTTATTTGGTGTTCTACCATACCATTTCATACCACATGTATGGATGTGTGTTGGTAGTCTGAGGACATGGTGGTGGATGTATATGAGGATATTACATAGAACGCAGCTTTTGCCACGGTCACCTGTACCTGACACATCTGTGATGAATTATGTTGGAGTAGTGGTCTTTACTTGTGAGTAGCCATTATGATTATGTGGACACCACCACCTGGAGTTGGCCATACCACTGTCATGGCCCACATGTCTGGATCTGAGGTATATGATGGTAGTGCTATTGTGCACTACAGAGCCTTCAGCCAGGTGTTCCTCAGTGCACAGATGTCAGAATTCCCCATTGTAGGGTCTACATTGAGCAAATGGATTACGAAAGCCACACATCTAGCACTGGTTAGCATAAGCATCCAATGCAATTGTCTTGTAGGTGTCAGGGTGTTACCTCTGTGTTTAGGACTTGTGCCTTGGAATGCCACTATATGGGTAAATGCGACCTAGGTATTATCCACACTCCCTTGAATCATGCATGCATGTGCTCTGTGACAAAGGCATGTCTTCTTTCAGTCATGACATCCCAGAATGACAGACACTGGACAACATCATAATTACAGCAGGAAATTGGCTCATTGTTTTGGTCAAGCAGTTGCCACTCGTACCATGACATCATTGTGAGTGGCAGTATTGTGCTTGGTATCAAATGCTACATCTAAGGTGATGGACATCAGCAGACGTTGTGTAGATGGCCAGTGCCAGATATGCTCAGTGGAGCGGTCCTTCTAATAATGTCAACTACTAACACAGCCGGTCATCTTGACACCTGCAACTCAGTACCATTAGACAATGGGGCTCACATATTATGCTTGCACATGCCACTGTCCCAAGTATAATGCCACTATTCACAACCTCATATCAATGTATGTCTGTCAGGGCAGCAATGTGTGTGACACATGCTGTAGTTAGCATCCACCTGTCCCAGTTAACCTATTGTCTGTTACTTCCATACATGCATGATTGTGTATACTTCACATATATATGGCATTACTTCATGTACATGTATGGATGTGTATCATACAGCACAGATACAGATATATCATTTACAGGCCACATGCAGGTATCTGGTAGTAAACCTGTATGATGTGCATATATACTGACAGTTAAGCTGTACATAGATGTAAACCTGTGTGTTTACAATAGGAGTCCATTACAATGTGTTCTGTACATCTAAGTGCATGAGCATGCACACTGTGGCCTTCTGTGGTTAGAATCAGAGTGCATCCCAAACAGCCCTGTGCTACTAAGTGTATGAGAATACCCACTGCCACCTTGTGTAATTTGAGTCAGTGCATCCAAACAAGCCCTTTGTTTCTAAGTGTATGAGGATGCCCAGTATAACCTTGTGTAGTTGTAGTCATAGTGCATTCCAAACGATCCTGTGCTACTAAGTGTATGAGCATGCCCACTGTGACCTTGTGTAATTGGAGTCAATGCATCCAAACAAGTCCTGTGATTCTATGTGTATGAGCATGACCACTGTAACCCTGTATAGTGATAGTAGTTGTCCATTCCACAGATGGACATACTCCAGTACAGGGCTTGTTGTGCTACAACTATACCTCTCAGGCCTACCTATGTCTTACCTGCAGATGATGTGTCTTGTTTGTGCATACAGGTTGTAATGGGCTCCTACTTTAAACACACAGGTTTACAGCTATGTACATCTTAACTGTCAGTATCCCTGTTGATGTCCTCAATCTTAGAAGGGCATTCTGACTGCCTTGAAATGTGTAATCTCTGTGTCGTGTCTCATAACTGCATAGTACTGTAATAGTAGCCTGTAGATAGGCAGGAGTTCTGATCCCACCACTGGCAAGTGTGTGTGTTTGCGTGTGTGTGTGTGTGTGTGTGTGTGTGTGTGTGTCTGCAAATGGCTGAGT
Source organism: Protopterus annectens (assembly GCF_019279795.1). Taxonomy (NCBI): domain Eukaryota; kingdom Metazoa; phylum Chordata; order Ceratodontiformes; family Protopteridae; genus Protopterus; species Protopterus annectens. The sequence continues at coordinate 1,543,532,226 of NC_056725.1, read as the reverse complement.
GTGTGTGTGTGTGTGTGTGTGTGTGTGTGTGTGTGTGTGTGTGTGTGTGTGTGTGTGTGTGTGTGTGTGTGTGTGTATTTGTGTCTGCATCCTGTCATGACAGCGGGTTTTACCTCTTTCCAAAGAGAAACCACCTTTTGCACTGGCCTTTATCCTTGTCATCTGCTAAACCACCCTTTTCCCCCCAACCCACTGCAAGTAATCAGTCATGTGATGTCACCCAGCTCAGAAGCAAAATCAGAGTAAGTGTAATTATATGGGTTCTGTGGCACATACTCCAACTGCATACTACTCTACTAGTTACCTTTATGTAGGCAAGACTTGTAAGCACAATACTGGTAAGTGTTTGTTTGTGTGTGTGTGACTACCCTGTAGCCAGGCATACACATGTGTTATGTCTTTTAACATGCTGCACACCATGGTAGTCATCTGTGGTGAGTGGAGTCTACAAATTATTACATAGTTAGGAATAGAAAAGAATAGACAGTCAAGAATGACTACTGTTGGGTATGTTATTTCCTGTGCCACTGTCAAGCAGTGACACAAATGTGGTCCCCGGGGTGCATGTCCATACCCATCATTCCCCCACCCAAACTCCACAATCCCCGGGGTACATTTCCTTAGCCATCATTCCCCACCCCAAACTCCACATACACAACAACCATCCCTTCTCTGGTGAACTGATTAAGATTTAAATGTTATAAAACAAGAGTTGCCTCTGTTTTGTGTACATGTCAATTCCTTTGGAACCCTTCTGTGTCACAAAGGGTGTTCAGACATGTTTATATATATGGCTATAGCTGTGTCTGTGTATATGTATATATATATATATATATATATATATATATATATATATATATATATATATATATATGTGTGTGTGTGTGTGTGTGTGTGTGTGTGTGTGTGTGTACACATCCTGTAAGTGCATATATGTATTTAGTATTTAGTTATAATATTTGTACATATGTAGACTTGTCTATCTTGTTTCACAGAGTACAGTACATTCAAGGGTACTGTACATATGTACACAAAGTGACTGTCCCATTTCTTTTCAGTACTGTGGAATACCTGTAGTAAAATGTGCATTACAAAAACCATGAAACATGTATACAACCCATGTGGCTTAGTGGTAAGTCCAGTAACTGTGGTGTGCATGGTCCAGGGTTCAAGACCTGCAAGGGTTGTTGATAATGTAATTTAGTACTGAATAAGGCACTTTTCAGTGGGTATAACTGTGTTTTCGCAACAGTAAGCAGTGGGTACACACAGGTAAAAGACATGTACAACTTGCAGTACACTTGAAATGCCCTTCTTTGGCAATCCTGCTGATGTCACCCACCTAGACATACACCTCTGGAATTGCTGTAACCCAATTATTTCTGTAGTGCATCCTGCTACTGCGTAATGCTGTAATGTGATAAACTAGTTTAGTAGGTGTTCTAATCCCAGGCTTGCCAACTGTCTGTGTCTGTTTGCCTGAGAAGTGAGCAATGCTTTTTAGAGTATGCCCACTCCTTACAATTCACATACTCAACTTTGGCAAGGGTGCTGATGTCACCTACCTAGAAATACACCTCTGGGATTGCTGTAACTGAGTAATTTCTGTAGCATGTCCTGTAATTGTGTACTGCTGTAGTGTGATAAACGGTTTACTATCATAAAATCGAAAATAAAAAAAAAGTGCATTATTGTTTGAATTTTAACATCAGAAATGAGCATTTCCATATGTACCTAATGTCGAAAACAGCTGTTAATTATCGAAAATGTCACTCGCGACATTTTCGACAATTAACAGCACTCCCACCCTTCCCTTAACTCCCTACCTAACTAGCCTAAACTCACATCTATGCAGGGGGGCTGTGCCCCCCACAACCCCTCTAACTTAATATTCCAACTCCGAGATCGCACTACAGTGAGGAAAGGGATGTATTTCCCTAACCGCACTGTACCGCTATCCCCTTTCATGAGCGAACATTATAATTGCAAATGCACAGTCCATTCGCAATAATAACGTTCGCTCACATAACCTGCCAAACTATGAAGTATTCGAACATATGTTGTTCGAATACTTCATAGCCGTGCAATTGCATGGCGACATTTTGATAGTAAACCGTGATAAACTAGTTTGGTAGGTGTTCTAATCCCATACTTTCTGTCTGCCTAAGAAGGGAACAATGCTTTTTAGAGTATGGACACTCCTTACAATTCACATACTCAACTTTGGCAAGGGTGCTGATGTCACCCACCTAAAAATACACCTCTGGGACTGTTATAATCCAGTAATTTCTGTAGTGTTTCCTGTAACTGAGTAATGCTATAGTGTGATAAACTAGTTTGGTAGGTGTTCTAATCCCAGATTTGCCAACTGTGTGTGTGTGTGTCTGTCTATGTGAGAGGGGAACAATGCTTTTTAGAGTATGCACACTCCATACAATTCACACAATCAACTTTGGCAAGGGTGCTGATGTCACCCACCTAGAAATACACTTCTGGGACCACTGTAAACCAGTAATCTCTGTAGTGCATTGGGTAACTGCGTACTGTTAGAGTGTGATTTAGAACTGTGCTAGGGTTCCATCCACAACCATGGCAGTTATGTGCTTTCTGTGTGTTTCAATGTCTGTGTAGGGAGCAATGCATTAGAGCCTACTCACTCACAGAAAATTTACAATGCCCTACGTTGGTGATCCTGCTAATGCCATTCCTTGTCAAATACACCTAATGCATTTTGGGCTACTCACTTGCAGGTAATTTGAATTGCCCTACTTTGGTAACCCTGCTGACATCATTCCTTGTGAAATACACCTTTGGGGATGGGGTAACCCAATAATCTCTGTAGCGTGTGCTATAATTGTGTAATGCTGTAGTGTGATAAACCAGTTAGGTAGGAGTCCTATTCCAAGACATGGCAGGTGTGTGTGTTTGACAGTCAGAGCCTATGTGGAAGTGGCTGTCAATGTCTAACCACTGTCCATGTTGAGGAGCATTTTTTGTAGTTTTCCTATATGATGGCCATATTATATGTCACAATGTTCACCTCACGAGGATTACAGATTTCATTCAGCTAAGAGACTGTGTTGGCAAGCCATACCCCTACATCTGGCAAAAGGCCTGGTGAACAAAGTAAGCACCCCTACTATTACCCAGAATACGGTCTGAACCCATGTGTCATACACAAACATACTTGCCTAGAAAATCCCGCTATGTTGCTATTACCCTGCACATTGTTGACAAATAGTAGGCATGGTGTGAATGCAGTGGGCTGCAGAGGGCATGGCACTCTGTCCACCAGTACAATAGGCACATAATTGCAGACAATGTGCCTTCGCTATGCTCCCCACTGGACGCCTGCAACATATGTGGTGCCATCAAATGTGATCCTCAAAGGACATACAATGCCTTACACACATGCCCTGTATGGACAGATTTTACTGACACCAGGGAATACCTATATCATGCTATCAATGCAGGTGCAGGGTCAACCTGCTGTCTATCAGCAGGTCCTGCCACACCAGGCCAGGATTGGCACATCTGATGATAACAGTCTGTGTACACAACATGTGCCAGGCAAACCAGGTACACTTAAACATGTCACTGTACATTAATGTGGGATGTGCACATCCCAGGCAATGTCCATGTCACTGACTATCAAACACAGACATGGCATGCATTGCAAAACAATGGCCACACAGAATGGTAACCAGGATGACAGGACAGCTAATACAATACCCATCTGTGTGGGACATTGCAGACACTACACCCCTGAACCACACTGCAGACCATTGTCAGGTGGCCTGATGCCAAGGATTGCCCCTCACCTAGCCTTGTACAGCCATCTTGCACAGCCAACCACTACACACCCATGAAGCAATGCACACATGCATGTCAGTACTGGCACCTTGTGTCTGCATGTGGGGTATGATGTGCCCAACCACAGTCACACCCAGTATAACTCCCATTATCATACTGACTGATGTCAGACATGTTCACATGTCCTAGCCCATAGAACCTCAGGATAACCCCTGTGGTGCATGTAATACCTGTGCATTACTATAGTGTGGCAAACTAAGTAGTTAGGAAGTGCATTTGTGAGCCTGCCAAAGTGTGTCAATGTGTCTGAGTCCCTTAGAGAGTGTGGTTGTGTTGACAATGACATCTGTTCATGTGGACAGCCATGTGTGCTACACCTAATGTATGTCTACTATATCTCTGTTGCAGATGTCGCTCACCAGCACAGATATATGTTCTTACAGCACCCCAATATGTCAGCTATGTGGCACATGGAGTAACTGCATGCACTTGTAATAGTAAAGGCTAGTCAGCCAGTGGTTTGAACCCCTGTACTGGTAGGTGTGTGGTAGACAATGTTTAGGTTTTAGTCTCCCAGCCCTTCTCTGATGTACTTTGCCTCTGTCTGTCCCTCACACACACTCACTGGTGGATGTGGAGATGTACATCTGCTCAGCAGCAGCTTGTGTTTTATAAGTGATGGTCATGATCAGGTGGTGGCCTCTGCACCTATTGCAGTCCTCATCTAGCTGACTGCATGTGGAACAGCTGTGGTGACATTCCCATAGTCAATTGCATGGAAACACAGTACAATATCTAGGAACATCATGTTGGTGTTTGCCCATGACAGTCGCTGTGAGTGGAACCTGGATCTGGTGTTTTGTAAACAGCATCACAGATGAAATCTGGATATTCCTCAAATGACATACACAGTGGAAAATAGCCTAAAGACAGGAGGGTGATGTGCCAGACATGACTACAGCATTTAAGTATAGCTATGCTTCATTCAGACTACTGACAATTTAACAAGTTGTGTGTGGTAATGGCTAGTCTGCATGTTTTAATAACTGACAAGACAGTGCTCTGTTTGGAAGGAAACCCCCATCTGTAGGGTCATCTGTGGACTGGTCAGTGTGTGGATCCATTTGTTTCTTGTGTTACTCACAGAACATACATCTGTGAACTGCAGAAGCATAGTGTGAGGATTGCAGTCAGCACATGGTGACAGTGATGTGAGTTACTGCCATCACATCCCTGATTGGACATACGTCACATGAAACAGTGGTATGACAGTCACTGTCTGAGGCTATCACAGTGACATGCCAATAGTGGGCAACTGTTCATTTCCGCAGTCACAAGTCATCTACGCTTTGGACAAATGTCATGTAGTATTTATGCATGTTTTGTGCTCCCTCTGCAAATGTATGACATCTGTTGTCTTGGGTTGATGGTAATATCTATGCATGCTGTTATAAGTAATCCTGACTGCTGTTGACTATTACTAAGCCTTATCTGTGTTAAAACTGCAACACCATAGGCTGTATGGGATTGGAGGTCCCGGCAGAACCACTTGTCCCACTTCAGCTGGCCATGGCATCGGGCACCAGCATGTCTGGGGCCCAGCCTTGGACCTCCACCTCTGTTGGCTCTGCACCACCTTCTGTTGGAACTGCCACTGAGGATGGGGCCTGCCCCCCTGGGATCAGGTCCAGACAGGAACATGTCAGCCGTCGTACAGTCCAGGTCATGGTGCGTACAGGGCTCAGTAAGGGGTTTTGAGACCAGCTACACCAGCTCGAGGGCAGAGTGTAACATTTAGAGGGTGAGCCTGCCCCTCCTAGACATCTCCCAGCACAGCCACCTTGCGGCTGTGACGGTGCAGTGGTGGTTGCCCATGGGTGGGGACCTCCGCCCCACGATTTCCATTTGTAGGATCATGGGCTTGTGACTGCCAAACACCCCTCCCCGTCCAAGTTGTATCCCCCCCACATGTCATATACCACCCCTGTATGCTGTCTTGCCTGTCATCCTACCCAACCTATCCTCCACGAGCATACCTACTCTCCTTCCCTATCATCCCACTCTCACCTTGCAAAAACGGAAACAAAAGGCCAATCTGTTCCCAGAACAACTTTCACCCCATACAAAGCTGTCCATTTCACACACGTGTCCACTGGACACATGTAACCTTTGTAACTTGCATCACAACATACTACTGTTGTCCTCACCCCTCTCTCAGGCACACGATTCTGGTATGCACATGACTCCTAAAGGTTCCAGATACACATGATGCAGATGACCCCATTGTACACACGACACTACTGGTCCCTCTATGGTTACCCCATTTAACTTTTTAATGATGATGATGTTGCACACAGCACCTTGCAAGAGTACTGTTCTCACATAATGATTGGACAGGACCTGTTTTGTCACTGTAAATGAAATGCTCAAAGTAATGTATTTAATGTTTGCGAGTATTAATGACACATGCCTGTCTGAGGGAGTCTTGATATTACATAGGACAACACCACTACATAATACAGGAGTTGATGGTGTTTCCCTTTTCATTCTTTTTTACTGCTTTGTCACATGGTATGTTCTTGATATATCTATATATATCTATATCTATCTATGTATATATATCTGGACATAAACACACACACATACATCTACATAATGGAATACATTTCCTATACTGTTGAATGACTGTGCTGGATGCTATGTTTGTGATAACATCCGATGTCTGTATATCTGCCATGGCTTAGTGGTGAATCACATTGGCTGTGGTGTGCAGGGTCCTGGTTTCTAGCCTTGCAGAGGCCATTTATTTTGTTGTTGGGCAGAACAAGGGCTGTTGGATACGGAGTGATTAAGGCACTTTTAAGCAGTTCTGAGCGGGTGTGCTCGGGTTTGCACGGAGCTTAACAATGCTATCTTCTGGTTACAGTTTCTTACACTCAGTTAGCCTCTGCGTTGCTTCACCAGTGTGATACTCGCATACCAGCGGCCAAACAGACTTACACCCGCTTGCTCCCACACTTGCAAATGCACTGCATTTGGTGTTTGCATCTGACACTCACACCCCTGGGTGGGGGTGAGGACTACAATAATACCTTGTGATGCCTATTACATCGGCTTACATGTGTACATTGGGGTGTTGCAACCATGTGTTCATAGATGTTGTGTAGTGGGTTATGCAACGACACATATGGTCATACCGTACTTAGCCATTTAAACTGGACTGTGCTGCGGTGGGATCTATATCAGAAATGGCTGCCCATTAAGAGTAAGCATGCCGGTCGACTGTACAGAATCTGCGGCCTGTCCAGAGTTTGCTTCATACTATTGGTGTGTTCCTCTTGCAATCTGCACCTGTCTGGCAAATACCTGGGAACTGACACCATTAAATACAGACAAGTAATTGGGTTTAGGACCCCACATCCTTCAGCCTAGTCATGCTAATGCATACCTATTATTCTATCAGCTTTCTAAGGTTGTAAGTAGAATATGTGCTTTCTGTCCCTGTTTGTTCCCCCAACGGTTTATGTTCTGTCCATTGGTTTTGCTCTTAGGGGTTGAGAGGTATGGGTGTAAGCTCTACCCATTTTGGAATATTACTTATATCCCCAGGGCAGTCCTAATACAACTGCACTAGCCAACACCTGCACACCTAGGCCCATAATTGCATACCCATAGTTCCCCCACCTGTCCCTCCTCTACAGCCCTCATCCTTACTGTGGGTGTGGGTGTGTCTAACCACACCACTATACACTGCCCACTCTCTACGTGTCAGGACTCATGTCATACGTTGTGTCGACCCATGGGTTATCAGGCTTGCACAACCTACTGGTCCGTGTACATCTACAGCCTGGTTTGATGAATCATTACAAGGACTGACTCCGATGATCAGTAATTTTTGGGTGTCCCACAAGGGATATTAATGTCTTTGTTTCAAGATTAGACTTGGCGGGTCTCTTCCACTGGTAGTATCCTGCCGGTGGTCTGGGAAGCAGTGGTGTGTTTACTTGTATCATGTGTTTGTATGTTTCACCTGTCTAGGTGGGGGTGGTTGATGCTATGTGTTACACGTTTGTTGATTGGACCCCTCACCCCCATTTGCATGGACTGTGAACATATGTAATTCGTAACTGCTGTATCATATCCTAGCTATTTACATGTGTATATTTACACACACACACACACACACACACACACACACACACACACACACACACACACACACACACACACAATATACAGATATATCTGTATAATGGCATACATGTATATATTTATATATTGCTGTATATTATATATAACAACAATGTATGGTGTATGGGTGTGGTCATATATATATATATATATATATATATATATGTATTCTGTCTCTGTATGTATACATTTGTACTACGGACAGGGAGAGGTATATCTCCATGTTACTATGGGTAGATATGCACACACATTCCTCTACATATATACATCTACATCTGGTAATTCTGTTCTCTGCCATGTAGATTAGACTTTGCTGCAGTGGGACTCGTAGCGGGTGTCGCTGCTCGTTGGGCGATGCCTCTGCCCAATAACACTTTTGCTCACATCACTGGGGCTGTCCATATAGGCCCATATCAGCCAACACCTGCACACCTAGGCCCATAACTAGCTACCCATAGTTCCCCCACCCGCACCTCCTCTACTGCACCCATCCTTACTCTGGGTGCAGGTCGGATCCGAACACACCACTACACGCTGCCCACTCTCCACTTCACGGGACCCATGTCGTACGTTGTCTCTGCCCATGTGTCATCAGGCTTTCCCACCCTTGTATTCAGGGTATGTACATACCCCAGCCAGAATGGTCATCGCATCGGCTTCCTTTGGTTATATGTCAATTTTTGGGGCATCCCGCAAGGGACACTCCTGTCTGTTCCAAGATTAGATTTCATGGGTGCACTCTGTCCCCCCCGGTTGTATACTGCCTGTGGTCTGGGGAGCAGTGGACTATTTACATTGTTTACAGGTTTGTGTGTATGTTTCCTCTGTCCGGCTGGTGGGGGGGTCATGCTACGTGTTACATGTTTCTTGCTTGGGCCCCTCACTTCCATTGGCATAGCCTGTGAACATATGTCATTCTTGTGTGCTGTTTCCTATCATAGCTGTATATCTGTGTATCTATGCACACACACACACACACACACACACACACACACACACACACACACACATATATATATATTTATATATATATATATATATATATATATATATATTTATATATATATATATGTCTGTAGGGCAATGCATACCCCTGCGCAAACGCACTTAAACATGCTTACTGGTGCTTATTTATGCTTCAACCTGCTTACTACTGCCTTATTCATTATGACACTGACACTTCACTCCAGTTCACTTTTAATTGTTTTTATGAAGTTTATATAGCAGACAGATGTCGAAATATGTTCATATACAGATTACCAATGAAAAATAGTATGTGCTGCAGTGGGATTCAGAACGGGAATGTCTATTCATTAGGTGGATGCTCTAACCACTACACTATTGCTGTGCTGCTTCATTTGCATATATACCCATATACCCATGACTTCTAGTTCCCCAAACACCCACCCCAACACTACACTAACACAGCAGTCATCCATTCTCCAGTTGGATACACGGTGTATCCACACCACTAAACACTGGCCACTCCCTACTCCTGTAGACCCATCCCATGGGTTGACTCACTCCACATATCCTCAGACATCCCAAACTTTTAGTCCACAAACATTGGTGAAATGAGTGACCACTAGGGCACTATTCACAATTTTTGGGTTGTCCCACCTGGGACACACGTCTTTATTTCAGGATTAGACTCTATACTTCATTACATCATTACTCCCATTAACATGATACTACAATAAATTAACAGGTATGACTTTGTGGTAAGGCACATGATAGCTAATAATGTACGAGTTTTGTGAAATTATTTTACAAATAGGACCGGTTTAGTGATTGGCTTTGCAGTAGCAGGCAGATGACAGGAATGAATCCATGTGTGAGAAAGTCCTCACATTTGATTTTTTGAGAACAGCACTGACTTTGGACATTGTACACACTTCTGCGTTTTAGCAGTTTTGTCCCTTCCCCCTCATGCACAACTTATTATTCTATCTACTGTTGAGGTTTGTAGGGGCACTTTCATGTTATTTATGTCTGCAAAAGGAATGAATGTGTTACAGGGAATGTACTTCTACATACAGATGTATGCATGTGTGTATGCATATAGACTTATAATGAACTCACTGACCTCCACAAGGCGGCCCACTTAGAACCAGGTCATCTAACCCTGACACACCTGGATCCATAATTTCATACCCAAAGTTCCTCCACCCCACCTGAGTTCGACATACACGCAAACCATCCATTTTCCAGTTGCTATCTCAGCCATGACACACCCCCACACTTGCCCTCTCCCCAGCGTTAGGAGCCCTACACCTATGTTGTCCCAACCCATGTATTATCAGGCTCTCCAACCATTTAGTCCTTGAACATTCCTGTTCTTGCTTGTGTAATGGTCGGAGGTCCAACCATCCTAGCAATTTTTGGGTAGACCCACCAATGACTACCCTGTGATTGTTTGTAAAGTAGACTTAGCAGATCGGCAGTGTTACTCCCACTGGTAGTATCCTACTTGTGGTGTGAGTAGCAGTGCTCTGCTCACCCCTGCCCATCTTGATATGACATACACTGACAGCAGTAAATAATACTGGAGTGGCTGTTGATTCCCTTCTCATTCTTTTTGAATGCTTTATTATTACGACTTTCATTCTTCATAGATATATATATATATATATATATATATATATATATATATATATATATAATATATCTGTACATACGCATGCACATACCTCTACATAATTATATACATTTCCTATCCTGGGCACTGCTTACACCCATGCAAGCGTACTCAGACTTGCTTACTGGTACTTATATATGTTTACTACTGCTTATTTGTGCTTACTTACACCTGCTTACTAGTGCCTTATTCATTATGACACTACCACTTTGATTGAATGACATTAGTTAAACATTTCATGCGGTACTCCACTACACATTTACATGTTATTATGTAGGTTATACAGCAAAACGATATTCCACATGGAAAATGATATGTGCTATAGTTGGGCTCGAACCACACATGCCTGTTATTTAGGTGGATGCTCTAACCACTACACTATTGACGTTAACATTGATTCTGCATGTTTTTCTCTATTTGGATGATTTTGATGTGTAAGCTACGCTAAGCCGGGGGCAGCGACACACAAACATGCTGCACTTCGCTAATACTTTCGATATTGAAGCAATACAAATGTAAAATAGGGACACGGGGAATCTAATTGTGAAAGTTCTAGGGATGGGGCTCAACATTCCGCTACGTGCTTGTGTGTTTACTACTTTGTTTTTATTTCAGTGTTCGTGGACACTCTTGTATGCTTAGCATACATTTCAGTATCCACAGACACTGAATTAATTGCTTACTATTAAAGGTGGGCTCTAATTGTAAGCATAGTAGGTTGTGCAACTGTGGGGGCATGTTTCTGCCTCTATATAGCACTTAAGCATGCCCCCTGCACTCGCACACGTTTCCTGTACATGTCAAGGGTGTGCAGCGTGCCCTCGTAAATATTCATATGGCGTTGCTGCACCATCTGTAATGAGGTCGTTCAGCGCAAGGCTAAAACCGTAATTGCGCCGAGCTTCATGAATCCTGGGGTTTGTGTGCGTATATGTGTGTGTATGATGTGCATATTGACCATCAGCTAGACGTTCACTCAGGAAGCATATCTTCGATAATGAGAGCTCTTTAGGACTCAGACTTAAGACCAGTATATATATATATATATATATATATATATATATATATATATATACATATACATATATATATATATATATATACACACGTATTTGTGTGTATATGTACACACACACACACACACACACACACACACACACACACACACACACACACACACACACACACACACACACACAGTCTATGTAATTAAAATGAAAACCTCTTACATGAAGCCTATGAAAAACAACCAGAAACTCAGAAAACAACCTAAAATGCTAGCTGCCCTACATTCGGCTAGCCCAGTCCTCCTGACTTACATAACCCTCCAATAACCTAATCCTATTAAACTACATAGACTTCTTAGAACCTTAACCCAACCCAGGGGTTGGGGTTGACATAATAGTTAAGGTGTTTACCTCACAGTCACAAAGTTCAGGGTTTCATTCTCACCTTTGAGAAGAAATTGGATTGGCTTAAAAATGGCTCACAAGGGCAGCTAGCCTCATAATTACTTATGAACCTATGAAAACTCACACCCCACTCCCTAAACAAACTCCTCAATCATTTCCTAATCCTGAAATTCTCCTACTGCTCCTTCAACCTAAATTTCACACTCCCTCCCTAGTGCTAAGACTCACCTTGTACAGCACTAAGAACTTCCTTCCTGCTCTCTAAACCCAAAACTCTCCAATCATTGCCTAACCATAAGACTCACTTTCTTCTCCCTTTACCTAAATTCCACAATAGCTCTCTAACCCTAACAATCCTGTCTCTCCCTCAACCTAAATTCCTTTCCTGCTCTTTAACCCTAAGCCTAAATCTGCCAGCTAACAAGTTAACATTGTAAGTGAATGACACATAGTTATTCACATACACTGTATTCGGGCTGGCAACTCAGCACCATAAAAATCCACTGCCAATCATTATCAGACGGGAGTTCTGCTGTGGCAACCCCTAATCGGGAAAAGCCGAAAGTCAAGAAGAAGACTGTTAGCTGAAAACATGCACTTTTTGAAGACTCAGTTCAACAAACAATGAAGCGGCATCACAGCAAACACAGTTCAGCAAAATGCTAAAAATCTTACCTTCAACAAAAGCAGACAATAAAATGAATCAAAACATATCTATCTATAGAGACAGATAGACAGATGATAGATAGATAAATGTCATATCTAAACTTGGGTAACCGTGATATTGATGGCTAACACATCAATGTATTGACGTCAAAAACAAAACAGCCACACCTGACTGTGCATGCTCCAAGGATTAATCTCGGAGCACACAAAGTCAAAAAAACATTTTTTTTTTTTTGCAAGGAGGCTTGGCAACCCCCCCAACCCTCACCCATCCACACACACACACACAAACACACACACCCTGCTGATCTTATATATATATATATATATATATATATATATATATATATATATATATATATATATATATATATATATATATATATATATATATATATATATATATATATATAGATATATATATATATATATATATATATATATATATATATATACATACACACTAACTCCAGGATCACACAATCTCTGTGGTAACGGGATATTCCTCTATCCTGGGGGATGTCAGTTTTGCATACCTCCACTTAGTGCAAGAATTCTGGTCAAAACCAAAAGTAATGCAAGGACAAACGACCGAAATCAGAGACAGATTTTAAATATTGCTCTTATAAACTTTGTAAATCACCAGAATAACAGATTTTGCATCCGCATAGAATGATATGAAGTCTAAAACTAAAATTACTTTCATTATTTACTGATTTCCATCCTCAATGATTTACCAGAAAAAAAATTAAAAGTAAAAACAAAAATATAAGGCAAAAATCTGGACAGTCTGAGAAATTCCAGGCAGTTGATAGGAATACTCCATTGTCACTGTTCAGTATTTGCACAAGGTCATAATACAGATACAAGCAGAGATTAATATAGCCATAGCTAAGCTTCCCAGGATAGTATATGGTCTACATAAAGACCAGTGAGACTGCACTGGCCAGATGCTGAATAAGGAATTGGAAGTTTGCATTCAGTAGTTGTCCCTGTGAAGCTGAACATCACAGCCAATGCATATCCCATGATCAGTCTACCTCTGCCTCTGTGAGGACCACCACCTTGGGAAAGAGAAAGCTAATCTAGGACATGCAATGCCACTATATCCACACCATCCACCATCTAGTGTTGAGAGCACCACAGGGTGACAGTGACATATATGCAGACAGGAAGTTTGTACGAAGGCCATGCATGGCACAAACTGCTCTTCTTTCTCATATGTCACTCCATCCAGTGTGCATGTTGTGGATCATGCCTGTGACCTACCCATGAGAGGGCACCCCCGTGAAAGGGAGCAGGCACAGTCAGTGGATATGTCTTCTACTGGTACCCTGGACCTCTCCATCACACCCCAGCACAATGAGGGGAGCATTACTTATCAGAGCTCTGCCCCAGCACACACACACACACACACACACACACACACACACACACACACACACACACACACACACACACACACACACACACACACACACACAGAGCATTAAACCTCAACCTCATTGCCATTGTTGACTCGTGTCACTGTGTCCCTCCCTCCCTGTGCCTATGACGACAACTGCATCTTGCCGTCAGTAGTCTGATTAGCTTATTTCTGCTGTACAGTGTGGCCAGTCCATATGTAGTACAGCATGGCCTGGGTTAGATTTGCATGCATCATGTGTTTTGTGACATGTACTGCTTATTCTAGCCCATAGTTAAGAAACAAACTCTGCCTCTCAGCCACTTCCGCAGTGTACTGTACCTGTCTCCATCTGGCAAAGTCATCATCTGCAGCCAGCTCTTCCACAGTCTCCTCATTGGGCACCTCGTCTGTAATTGACTGTAGGACTTCCTCCTTCTGAATGTCCTGGTAACTGTTTCTATATCAACACATTGTGTAATAAAAAAATACTGCATACTGCAGGTTTATACTGAATGTGTACTATCAGATACATCCAGACAATGGAAGCATGCCTTTGGCAGACTAAGCACAGTTTTGACAATGACTCAGGTCCCTGACAAGGCATTATAGAGACATTGTCTTCATATTTTTATTATTATAGGCATCTTGTGTTACTGGGTTTCTAATTATTGTCATTAGCAATGGCTCCAAAGTATATTCAGCTTTGCAAGTAAGGTGTGCCTGTGGAAGATCTCCCACACACCACTATTATAAGTTTCATAACCACCAACACCTTGTAGAAGATCCAGTGTCAACTGGTAATCATGTAGTGGAGAAACCAATAATTAAGAATTTAGGTGCTATACCAAAAGAACATGTGTCAGTTTTTCAGATGCTTAAGTTGAAGACCACACTTCCAAAACAGATGGGAAGAACCAGATCAATAAGCAGAGGCAGAACAAAGAGTAGATTATCAACGAATCGTGTACCTCAGAATAACAAATGCCAAATGAGATAAATGATCCAGTGATTAACAGTGGCGGCTGGTGACTTCAAATCAAAGGCGGGCTGCAGGAGACAGTTGAATGGGTGTGGCCAACAGGAAGGGGTGTCACCAACTAGAAAGGGGCGGAGCTATGCTCAAAACCACAAAAACTGGGACTTTAATTAAATATGCTGCCCTGGGTGCCAAACCATCATTATGAGAGTCCAATCAAGACAAAATGAAGTGTAGAAGAAAAAATATTTCAATGCATTGGCTACATGACAGCTTACTTAATATCTAGATGAAAACAAAAAGGTTGTAAGGGATGAAAAAATAAATTACGTTTTAAATACATTACTGGAATGCCAGTCAAAATCAAGTATAAAAAACAAGCAGCACTTAACTCAAACCACTTCTCCTTGCACTGCAGTTCTAATTATAATTTATATTCAGCTTTATAAAAGTACCCAGTAACATGTTGAAAGTAGCAATCTCTGTGATACCCCCACTTGCAAAAATGTTTCTTATCCAAGAAAGACCTACTGCCTGACAACAACTATCTACTTGTTTCATGGGGAAAATGTGATCAAAGTAAAAAAATGAACAGCAAACAAGAAACAAGCTCAAGATAAATTGCTTAAAGAATTACTGCATAGGTTATGGACCACACATGATAGACTGACATTATGTTTAGTTTACGTGTAAAGCCTGCAGAGATGACTGCAAGTCTCCAACAAATGTAATGAGCTTCTGAAAATACTGTAATCCTGTCCTTTATTACAAATGCTGTCATATGTATTCCAATACCCAAGGCTTATACGTTATCTAATTATGTAAATATTCTCTGCATGGCAACTTCAAAAAGGCATTCATTGTTGGCAGTTCTTTAGCAGTATGCTTATTAAACCTTACTTGCATCTTACAATCTCACACAAGCTTACCTGATGGTCATTAAAGCACTGCTACTTAAATGCAGAGCTACAGGGACTGCAACAACATGCATTTTCTGAATAAGAAGCATAAATCAACAGTATAAAAATATGACAGAAAACCAGAACATTCTGCAAAACCAAGGACAGATGAAAAGCCACTGTAGTACTTGTGTCTACCTTGGATGGGGGATACTCTGCACACTTACACTGCATAACTGCTCCTTGCCTTGCTTGGACACATCCAGAGTCACTACATGGGGGAGTGGGGTGCAACAAGCCTGTCACAATTTGAAATGTCTCTGGCTGACAGTGATGGCCCTGACACATTTGTTATACCTCTCAACCTCAGAGCAAGAAATCTGGACAAAGCCATAAATAGAAGTAGGACAAAGGCCCAAAAATAAGGACAATTTTTAAATATTGCTCTTATAAACTTAGAAAGATAACAGAATAGTAGGTCTTGCATTAGTATGACTTTTCTGAAGGGTATGAAATATGAAACTCAAATGTCTGTCATTATTTTCTAACTTCAGTCTTTAATGATTTGCCACTAATTTGCCAGAAAAACATAATTTTTGAAAAGTGGACCAAAAATGTGATGCAAAAATATAAAATAGCCACACAATACAGCTGGGAACCTGTCAAAGAAAGGACACTTTTTAAATATTAGTACTTTTAAGTTGAGCAGCTGACAAAATAAGAGAATCTACATGCATTTCTGAAATAAAAGTAATCTATAACTCAAATAATTACAATTATTTATTAATTGTAAACCCTCCACATTTTCTTCCAAAATTGCCATTTTGCAAAGGGATTATTAGGGGAAGAGCAACATTTTGAGCCAAAGTCGGGGACAGTTGAGTGGTTTGGATATACTTAATTCTGTAAAGCGATTTATTTGCATGTACCTCTCAACCTCTTAATGCAGAAAATCTGTATAAGACCAAATATATTGGGGAACATACAGACAGTACTAAAAATTGCTCTTATATAAACTTAGACAGTTGAGAAAATAACAGGTATTGTTTTAGCATGCATTTTTCTGAAGGGTATGAAGTCTAAAACTCACTGTCTGTCATTATTTAGTGACTTCATTCCTTAATGATTTGCCAGAAAACCACAAATTTTATGAGGAACAAACCAAAAATAAGCAAAAATCTATTCATTCTGCGAAAATCTGGACAGTGGAGAGGTATAGTTCAGCTGGGGCTGTCTGAGTTTGCCGCCCTTCTCCCTGTCACAACATCATGGTCGAATGGGCCCCCCCTACCACAACCATTCCAATGTCCCATTATTTGGTTATTTCACCCCATTTACCATAAACACTGTAATATGCATACTGCTTTACTTCTACAATGGTTTGTATTTCATTTATTTTACACTTTACAGCACAAACACTAATAGACATCTACTAAATAAAGCAATGCAGTCTCACAATTCGAAAATAGACTTAGCATTAAACTTCTCTGCCCTTGAAACTCACATTCATTGAAACAGCATTGAAACCCACATTCAAAGAAAATACATCTGGCCAGTGGCAGACAAAGATTAACTATGGGTTGTTTTCAAATCATAGGCCCCTTGCACATGAAACATACATGTGTTCTTTGATACACCTTCCTGACTGTATTAAATTATATTCTTTGTATAATACAGTACAGTTGTTAGAGGGTGTTTTAAATTTATTGTTTTGAACATTTTTCCAGTAAATAATGAAACAAATTACATGCCCCAATGACAAAACTGCCCAATTCAGAACATTTCCATCATAAAAGTCTACTCAAACTTCTACAATCCACCAGTATCAGTAAATATGCACAATCTCTGCAAAAGTAAAAGGCATCTAAATAATTCCACATTAAACAGATCTGTAACTAATGAAGAGGTTGCTGGTAGCAAATAACTTTATTTGTAGCTGAAACAATGAAATATAAAGTGCCTATTGCCCTTGAGGAATAAAATAGTTACATTTTAACAATGATAAGCTAGTAATATTGCAATATGAAATGCATGGCAAACTGATAAAAGGTTGATAGTTACTAAGTATCTCCGCCAAAGAGGACATTCTCAGGACTGCAGCATCCACCCCCTTTAAAAGTGCAACACAGTACAGTATCAGCAATGCATCTATATACTGCAGGAGTAGAACACACAGCCTTCTGCATCAAAAGCAAGAATGCTACCTGTTGTGCTATTAACAATACAAATAGACTTAGCATAAGTAACACTAAACTTATCTTCCCCTGAAGCTCTTAGCGCCTTGTAAAATCCACTCGCCACTCAGCTGTGTCTTTCAACTTTGCAGCACATGAGCACAAGACATCTGGAAAAAGTCAACTGTTTCTTGAAACACAGGAAGAGTGAAACGTAAATGGCTAACATTTAGTGAATTCAGTTCTCACCATAGCTCTCAAATGGCTATAATTTAGTGAATTCAGTTCTCACCATACCTCTCAATGTCTTAGTACAAAATACCTGGACAAAGCCAATAATGGGGTAATACAGCCCCCAAACATATTCAGTGAAATGAGTTCTCACCATAGCTCTCAACCTCTTTGCACAAAAAAAAACCCTACACAAAGCCAATAATGGGGGAATACAGCCTCAAAACTAGGGACAAATTTCAAATATTGATCTTATAAACTTAGAAAATTGCTAGAATAAAATGTTTTGTATTACCATGTACTTTCTGAAGAATATTAAGTCTGAAATTCAAATGTCTGTCATTATGTAGTGAATTCAAAACACAGAAAACCACAGATTTTATGAGAAACAGAACAGAACAAAAATATGAGGCAAAAATCTGAATGCTTTTCAAAAGTGGTGATGGGTAGGGAATTCAGGTACTTGCTCCCAAGGTTGAGGATTTCAGCCTGAGCTACTCTCTGTAGCCAACATTTATAGTTAACTGGGGCATATCACTCACACACACACAAACACACACAAAACCTGAGCTCAAAGTTAATAAGTATCTGAGCTCAAAGTTAATAAATACGTATCTAGTTCCTGGGCCAGTACCTGGTGCTAGAAAGATAAGCCAAGCCAGTTTCCCGGCACCAGAATAAATACCGGACAGTTCCCCATTCAAGCCAAGTTCCTGATGCTGGAATAAATACTGGACAATTCCCCATTCAAGAGTCTGTTTCCGAGCATGCACAGACTGCATATCCCCTTCCAATCTATGCAGTTGTAGACTGCTGCCTTCTTTCCGAATCTGGACTGGTTAAACAGCAGTCTGGATTGAAGCACGCATGAGTGGAGTTCTAGGATTTTTTTTAATTTATTTATTTTTTATTTTTGGTTTACAGCTGGGGATTTTTTTAAATTTTGTTTTACAACTGGAGGGGGGAGGGGCAGTCCAAGCTGCCACTGGTGATTAATTTATCGAGTTTTACATTTAGTAATGACCAGTGTTCTCTTCTTAATATGGGCTTGAAGTTTGTTCCATCTATACCCTCAAGATTAAGTGATGTCATTGCTGATCTCAAAATGTTCAGCAGGAATGTCATGTTAAAAACTATATATGGGAATGACATATCAAATGCTACTTTATATCATAAATCAAGCACTTTTGTACCAAAAATAATTTATTTATTTATGTATTTATTTTACATTTGTTTACCGGGATAGTCCGAATGGATACATGTCCATTTTCAGCGGAGGCCTGGGGAGAAAAGCTCCAAAAAGACATTCAACAAACTCTTAATTTTTTACAGTTTAAAACACAAAATACAGTTTAAAACACAAAATAAAATACAAATAAAAGGATTTTTACACAGATGTAAACAAACACAAAAACAGATAAACAGATTATTACATGTTTACTGAGATGGAAAATTCTAGACAGTGTTTTTAAAAATGATAGGGTATTGAATGCCCAGTAGGCTAACCAGGTAGTAGATCCAAGGAGATCATAGGATTTATAAGTTAAGAAACAAAGTGCAGGCAGAAGCCCTCCATGTGCACATGAGTGATGGTTAGAGTTAGTATGGATTAGGTCAAGGCCATAGCCATCATTTTTTAAAGTACTGAATCAGACTTTTCTTGAATTGAGGTAGAGAGAGTTCAGATGCAAGATTAGCAGGAAGAGAATTCCAAGTTTTGCCAACAGAGTTAGCAAATAGAGATTTACTGGCTGTGTTGTTGGATTTGAGAGTTTGAACTAGTAGTCTTTCAGATGAATGAAGTGCACTAAGGTTACTGTAGTGGGTGATGAGGTTTTTAAGTACAGGTGTATTATCTGGTTGGAACAGGATCTTGTGTGCAACTTTTAGTTGGTTAACCTAAAGTAAGTTAGGCAGTTCAAACCATCCTAGAAGATTTAGGTTATGACAGTGATGAGTTCTGTAGGATGCAATTCGGTAGCAAATCTAGCAATGTGATTGTAGCTGCTAGAAAGTTTATTAAGGTCAGTTTTGCTGAGGTTTGTAAATAGAGGGGAAGCATAGAGGAGGGTGGAGAGTAGATGTGTATGAGCAATTACAGTTCTGGCTAATGGCGTTAGGAAGGGCTTGGTCCTATATAGTGAGCCAAGTTTTTTATTAACTGTTTTAACAGTTTTATTGATATGCAGATCAAACTTAAGGTTATTATCTATTATAACTCCGAACAGTTTGGCTGAGGAATCTGGGGAAATAATGGTGCCATTGTTGGATTTTAATGTAAAGGTTATAGGGGCAAACCTATGAGTGGGGGAGAAAAGCAGCAGTTTGGTTTTATTAGGATTTAACATGAGACAATGGTTAAGGAGCCAGTTTTCAACTGTATTAAAAGTATTTTGGGATAGAATCTGCAACTCTGTAGGTGAAGTGTCAGAGCATACTAAAGTGGAGTCATCCATGTATTGAATGCATATTGCCTTTGGGATGACCTTATACAAATCATTGATGAAAATGCAAAATAATAGTGGACCTAGTACAGTGCCTTGGGATACTCCAAGGGTAATGGGTAAAAGGGTGGATAGTTTCCTCTGCCATAGGACAGCCTGTTGTCTACCACCGAGATATGACTGAAATCACTGGATGGCCTGGTCCTCTAGGGAGATGGATTTCAAAGTGTTTATGAGTATTTGCTGGTTTACCATAGCAAAGGCTTTTGAAAGATCGAGAAAGATAGCAGAGGAAAGTTTATTATTGTTTCGGTGTTGGTTAATGGCGTTACAGAAGGAGATGAGGGCTGAGGTTGTACTATGGAATGGTCTAAAGCCATGATGGGTGTTGGCTAGAAGATTATTATGGATAAGATAGTTCAGGAGTTGATTGTGGATGCATTTTTCCATACTTTTAGCCAAGGGTGACAGAATAGCTATGGGTCTATAGTTTAAAAGTTCAGTAGAGTTGCCCCCTTATGGAGTGGGATGACATGGGATATCTTCCAGACAGAGGGGATGGATGTTTCAGTTATAGTTCTATTGATCAGGATAGTAATGGGGTATGCTATGGCATCTGCAGCTTTTTGTAGATATTCTGCAGGGAGGAGATCAGCTGACAGGGTGGTAGGCTTTAATTTTTCAGTAATTTTTGGACCAAAGTTGTGCAAACTGGCTTGAAGTTAAAAGGGAGTTGGAAGCATGGTGCAGTGGCCGGAGAATATGGGCATCCAGTGGATAAGTGATTAGCTAGTTTCTGGATGGTTGTTGTAAAGAAGCTGTTAAAGGTACTGACAATTTCTGCTGTGGAGGGTTGGTTAGAATCCATGGGGGTAGGAGTGGATCACTGTCCTGGTCTAAGGAGTTTGTTTATACCTACCCAAAACCTTTGTGACTTGTTTTTGGTGTTTTTCTTGCAGATAACAGTAATAGTTTTTCTTGTCTAATATGGTGGATTTTTTTTTGTTTCATTTCTTAGCTGTCTGTATCTAAGTTGATCTATGGGTTTTTTGTGGTCCTCGCAGTGGCCCAAGCCCTATTTCTAAGTAGCATTTTATGTCTGGTTTCTTTTGAGAGCCAAGGAGCAGCTTTTGTTTTGGTTCTAATAGTTTGTGCTGGTGCATGGGTGTCAAGGATGGATAGGAATTTGGTATTAAAGTAATTTGCTGCTTCTTCAAGTGGTAATTGTTTCAGAACTGGCCAATTGCAAGATCTGAGTTCATTTTGGAAATTAGTGCAGGTGACATTTTTATTTTTGCTTATTGTTTTAAAAATGGACTTGTTGTGGATATCAGCTTTTGCCTGATTAAATAGGTGAAGAGGTGACCACTTGCATCACCAGGCAGGGTCCCACTCTTGTATTTGAGGGGATGGGTGTTAACAAGAATCCAATCCAGAATACTTGCTTTATTGTTGAGTTTACTGATCCTAGTGGGGGACGATATGACCTGTGAAAATCCATAAAGGTTTATGTGGTGAAAGGGGGTTCTGAGGATCACATGTTCCAGTCTATGTTGAATTCCCCAAGTACAATGGTTTCTTGGGGGTAATTGCTGGATAACCAATGTAGAATATCTTCAAAAGTATGTATGTTATTGCCTGGGGGAATATATACACACAGATGAGATTTATACATTTGTTCTTATTAATGTAGGGCTTAGTGATAGGAATTTCAGCACTGCAAAACAGGGATGTTTGCAGAGCATTATTGGACACCAAGCATGGATTTGTACAGCACAGCTACTCCACCTCCCTTTCTATTGGTTCAATCAAGCCATAGGATGTTATAACCTGGTGGTATAACTTCTTTATCTGAAGTAGAAGGTTTTAGCTAGGTTTCAGTAAGACATAGTATGTCTGGGGAACGAGCTTCTAAGAGGGCATGTAGGTACTTAATCTTATTGTTTACACTTCTGATATTTAAGTGCCTGATCAAGAGTGAGTTTGGGGTTTTGTCTAAGATTTGTGTAGTAGTGGGACAGTTAGTAAAGGACCTAGAGCCAGTGGATGAGGATGGGCCAAGGTTTGGGTGGATATCTCCATCCATTGTCAAGTTGCATTGTAATTTGATTGTGAATTTCCAGATTTTAATTAATAGACTTTGGTACCTTTTGGCTTTAGGGTTGGCATATCTTGTTTTAAGGGGATGCAGATACCTAGTAAGTAAGGAGTTAGATTGGAGGGGATGTATTAAGTGTTCAAGCTTGTGTGGAGCTATAAAAGTGGAGGTTTGGCCTTTTGGAAAGTGGAAACCTGGGTATGTATTATATTCATAGGCAGTAAGAATATATGGGACCAGCAGAAAGGGTAGCAGAGAGTATAGTGGCAGTATTTTAAGTGGTTTCATTGCAAGTAACATTGGGATTATTGAGGTTGACTTGTCCCCAGTTTAAACATTTTAAGACAGGATAGAAAGGTTAAGTACTGGAAAGATTATTGACGACTTGGATAAAGCTGATTTATTGAAGAAAGGGGGAGTGTGGTTGTAGCACTATATATTTAACACCACTGGGGGTGGGTGAGATTTGGGGGCAGGGTGGAGTGCAGAGCAAGCCCAAGCACAGCAAGGGTGAGTGGAGCAGGGCCAAACCAGACCACAAGGTAGTAAGGGACTGTGTATACCGCTCGAGTGCACTGAAGCTAAAAGTAGGTTATTTCTTATTTTCTATTAGGTTCCTATCCTCCTTTTTATAACAATTTGTCTAAAGAGTTGTGTTTGTTACATTTTATAGTTTTATGGTTATGAGAGTAAATTTCACTTTTATGCCCTGGTAAAACATTTAGCGTTCAAGAGCTTATTTCATAGGTTCATAGGTTCATAGGTTCATACTAGGCTATCTGCCCTAGGGCATTTATAAGCCTAGCCAGAGTGTGTTTGGCTTTCACCACCCATTTTAAATTAATTTTGCTATGCCCTTTTTCGAGGTTAGTATACTGTGCCTCTGTCTAGCAGTGACACAGAAGTGATACCCGGGGTAAACCTACGATCTCCCATCCACTCATCAAGATTCCTCTTGAAGAGAGTCAATGAGGGACTCTGCCTAACCTGGACTGGGATTTTATTCCAGAGTGAAGGGAGCATCTGGGTTATGAATCTGTCCCTCCAGCATGTCCTATTTATTTCATTGCTGAGGTTCAAGTCTCTCGATCTCGTAGCTCAATGGGATTTGGATTTTCTGAGGTGCAGCATGTCCATTAATTCCGGGTTGGACATGGCTTTATACGTCAGGCACAGATTGCTTCTGAGCAAGCGGAATGCCACTGAGTAGAGCTGGAGTTTCTTTAACCAGGCAGCATATGGCATCTGTTTGAGCCCTTTGATCCTCTTGGTGAGGTACTTTTGGGGTCTTTCCAGTTGCTGCAGGTGTCTGGTAAAGTACATCCCAAAAGGGGCATTGTACTCAATTATGGGCCTGATGAGGGATGAGTAAAGAGGCACAATGACCTCCCCTGATCTAGATGTGAATCCCTTCATGATTAGGTGGGCTATATAAAATGTTTTTCTAACCACTTTGGCCACGTGGTTGTCAAATGAGAGATTGCTATCAACTCGGGTCCCCAGGTCCCTAATTACTTCTTCTATACTTAATGGATTACCACCTATATGGTAATTTGTGGGCACTTTGTTTTTGCCAAAGTGATGCTTATACACTTTTTGGCATTTAGCTTGAGGCCATGGCTCTGGCACCAGTTGTCTGTTTCTATGAGGCCCTTTTGGAGGATGCTTGTGTCAGCTGGAGAGTCGATTATGGCGCCCAGTTTGCAGTCATCTGCGAACTTGGTCAGCCACAGTCCTTCTGTGTTGGCCTGTACCTCCGAGAAATATATACCGAACAAGAGAGGTCCCAGGACTGAGCCTTGTGGGATGCCACTTGTAACTGGTTTGGAGTCTGACATGGCTCCAGCAATTCTAACCATGTGTGTTCTGTCCTTGAGCCAGTTTGCAACCCATCTAGTGACATAGGGTTTATATTTAAGCTGGTGAGCTTATCTATAATGCCCAAGTGGGGTATTGTATCGAAGGCTTTTGCGAGGTCCAGGTAGGCTGTGTGGACCATCTTCCCCTCGTCAATGGCCTTGGTGACTGTTTCAAAGAAATCAACCAGGTTTAAGAGGCAGGATCTGCCCTTAACAAAGCCAAACTGGGTAGGATCCAGTGTCTGTAGATCCCCAATATCTTTATTTATGAGGTCCATGATGATCCTTTCCATAGCTTTGCAGACCAAGCTAGTCAGGCTTATGGGGCGATAGTTTCCAGGATCCGTTGAGGCACCACCTTTGTGGAGAGGGACCACTGTTGCTGTATGCCACTCTTTGGGTACATATCCTGTAGTAAGGCTGAGATTGAACAGTAGTTTTATGTTTGGGTTTAGCTCTTCTTGGAGTTCATGTATGGTGCAGCCCGGGACACTGTCTGGTCCCATTTATGCTGTGTTTTTTGCTTTGGAGAGGGCGGCTCTTACCTGAGCATCTGAGATGTCAGGGGGGCAGCACTCGGCTGGGATAGATATTTGCCCTTTTGGTGGGGGGGTTTGTGCTGAACCTGTCAGCTAGGATGTTGGCAATGTCTGTGGGTTTGATGTATTTTTTGTCATTTTGGAGTAATTCTAAGCATATCTGGGAATTCCTACCCAGGTTCCTAACATAACTAAAGAAAGCCTTGTGATTATCCTTAGTGTCCTGTGCAATTTTTCTCTCGAAGCTGGCCTTAGACGATTTTATGAGTGCCCATAGTTTTTTGCTAATACTGATCAGAGATGCCTTCCCTTTTTGGGATTTTGCTCTATCATGTAGTAGCTTCCTCCTTCTATTGTATAGTTTGTTTATGGCTGGGGTCCACCAGACAGGACATCTGCCTTTGGAGGATTGGGTCTTGGTTTTATTTGGGATTGCATGATCCATGCAATCCTGAAGGTGTTCATAGAATGCGTTTATAAAGGATTATGCGGTCTAGGCCATATTTTCCACAGGCTCGGGGGCTTTGAAGGATTCCACCTCGGTTTTGAGGAGTGTGAAATTTGCTTTAGAGAAGTTTTTCACTGTGCTTTTCTGGGCAGGGGGTGGGGTCGGGATGTGAATATCCAGTGAGATTAGTTTATGGTCTGATCTTACCAGTGAGGGATACACTTCTGGTCTGGAGTATAGAGTCCCCATGTTGGTGATGATCAGGTCCAGTATGTTTTCTCCTCTTGTGGGAGTGGTAACAAGTTGTTCCATAGCATTTGAGTTTATAAATTCTAGAAACCTTTGGGCTAGGGTGTTGAAGCTAGAGTAATGCTCCCAATCTATGTTTGGGTAGTTGAAGTCGCCCAATACAATGGTGTTTGGAGAGACCTTCATATTTATCTTATTTAAGCTTTCTTGAGCAGTTTTCCACTGAGGTACTCTTTAATGGGTAGTAAGGGACTTAGTAAGCCAAATCAGGTAATAAAGGTTTTCTAAGATATTGATTGGAAGGGGGATATTAGTGCTTCAGACCCAGTCCGGCTGTGTAAAATCTAAAATGGTGCCTGCCACAGGTAATATTTATTAACTTTGGGATTGGCTTAAGGTAATAAACAGGAGAGGGGGAAACAAGAATGTGGGCTGGGGGTTCTTTTGTACTGCTGTTAATGAGCCAAGATCCAGGCAAAGACAAATTTGTGTTTAAGAAAAAAATCAAAATTGACCAAGAACTGCTGTGAAGCTGCAAGTCATTTATTAACCATTTATCAGGTGGAAAAACAGCATATCCTTGTATGTGTAGGTTACTGTGCTCTCAGTTAAATTAAACACACACAGTATTTGATCAGTTATGGATACTATTTGCTAACAGAAGGGAATAAAAGAGACATGGAAGATGAGTGTGTGTGTGTGGTGGTGGGGGGGGGGGGGGCTGCTTATAAGCCAAAGCTGAGTGCTCTCCAGGGGATAATGAATATTAACTCAAACAGGTAGACACATGCACAAAGTTAACTTTAGCTGTTTGAGTTTGCAGACAGTGGGGTGCGGAGTAAACCCGAGCACAGCAAGGGTGAGCAGAGCAGGGCCAAACCAGACCACAAGGTCGTAAGGGTCTGTGTATACTTTCTGAGTGCACTGGAGCTAAAAGTAGGTTCTTTCTTACTTTCTATTAGTTTCCTATCCTCCTTTTTATAACAATTTGTCTAAAAAGTTGTGTTTGCTACGTTTTATAGTTTTATGGTTATGAGAGTAAATTTCACTTTTATGCCCTGGTAAGACATTAAGCGTTCAAGAGCTCACACGTAAAGCATTAAGCTTTCTTGAGCAGTTTTCCACTGAGGTACTCTTTAATGGGTAGTAAGGGACTTAGTAAGCCATATCAGGTAATAAAGGTTTTCTAAGATATTGATTGGAAGGGGGCTATTAGTGCTTCAGACCCAGTCCAACTGTGTAAAATCTAAAATGGTGCCTGCCACAGGTAATATTTATTAACTTTGGGATTGGCTTAAGGTAATAAACAGGGGAGGGGGAAACAAGAATGTGGGCTGGGAGTTCTTTTGTACTGCTGTTAATGAGCCAAGATCCAGGCAAAGACAAGTTTGTGTTTAAGAAAAAAATCAAAATTGACCAAGAACTGCTGTGAAGCTGTAAGTCATTCCTTAACCATTTATCAGGAAAAACAAAAACATAACCTTGTATCTGCATGCTACTGTACTCTCAATTAAATTGAACACACACAGTATTTGATCAGTTACGGATACCATTTGCTAACAGAAGGTAATAAAAGGGACATGGAAGATGAGTGTGGGGGTGGGGGGGGGGAGTTGCTTTCAAGCCAAAGCAGAGTGCTGTGCAAGGGATAATGAATATTAGCTCTAACAGGTAGACACATACACAAAGTTAACTGTAGCTGTTTGTGTTTGCAGGCAGTTCAGACCCGGACTACGCTTTTCATATAGTGTATCCACTGGTCGGGTTAAAGATAAAGGTGTTATTGCAGCCGATTACTTAGAGTGGTGTTAGGTCTAGAAAAGAAGAGTACAGAGAGGAGTGAGCACTGTTGAGATGGTAAAAATACATTATAAAGAATACAAAACAAATTGTGCACAGGAAAATATGTCTTGAATCAGCTACTAGTATATGCAGATACTGAGCCAATTGGATAACACATTAGTAAGAAGGGACCTCGGCTGACAGATATGCAGTCACAGATAAAAATATAGCTAGCAGCACTCTTGTCCTGGGTCTGTAATGTCATTCTATGCACCACTTACACCACAGTTATATAGATATAATTAGACAGCAGTATGAGTTGCCTACGCACAACACGTATACAGGAATAGTATTAGTTGACAAGGTGCAACTATGCAAATAGCACATACTAATACACTAAACAACTTGGTGAAGACAAACACATGCTAGCATGCCATAGTCTCCTGCAGTAATACACCATCAATCATATTGGATGTCTGTGGAACACAACTCAACATAAATAAGCACAGACAGTTGTAAAACACTTACTGGTGAGACAATGAGCTCCTCATGCGGCCTGTAGCAGGGTGGATGTAGTTGTAAAAATGGTGACTGCCACAGGTAATATTTATTTACTTTGGGATTGGCTTAAGGTAATAAACAGGGAAGGGGGAGGTGGAAACAAGAGTGTGGGCTGGGAGTTCTTTTGTACTGCTGTTAATGAGCCAAGATTCTGGCAAAGACAAGTTAACTTGACCAAGAACTGCTGTGAAGCTGTAAGTAATTTCTTAACAATTTATCAGGTGGAAAAACAGCATAACCTTGTATGTGTAGGTTACTGTGCTCTCAGTTAAATTAAACACACACAGTATTTGATCAGTTATGGATACTATTTGCTAACAGAAGCAAATAAAAGAGACATGGAAGATGAGTGTGTGGGGGGCCTGCTTACAAGCCAAAGCAGAGTGCTCGCCAAGTGATAATGAATATTAGCTCAAACAGGTAGACACATGCACAAAGTTAAACTTTAGCTGTTTGTGTTTGCAGACAGTTGGGTGCAGAGCAAGCCCGAGCACAGCAAGGGTAAGCGGAGCAGGGCTAAACCAGACCAGAAGGTAGTAAGTGTATATGTATACTGCGCAAGTGCACTGGAGCTAAAAGTAGGTTCTTTCTTACTTTCTATTAGGTTCCTATCCTCCTTTTTATAACAATTTGTCTAAAGAGTTGTGTTTGTTACATTTTATAGTTTTATGGTTATGAGAGTAAATTTAACTTTTATGCCGTGGTAAGACATTTAGCGTTCAAGAGCTCACATGTAAAGCATTAAGCTTTCTTGAGCAGTTTTCCACTGAGGTACTCTTTAATGGGTAGTAAGGGACTTAGTAAGCCATATCAGGTAATAAAGGTTTTCTAAGATATTAATTGGAAGGGGGCTATTAGTGCTTCAGACCCAGTCCGGCTGTGTAAAATCTAAAATGGTGCCTGCCACAGGTAATATTTATTAACTTTGGGATTGGCTTAAGGTAATAAACAGGGGAGGGGGAAACAAGAATGTGGGCTGGGAGTTCTTTTGTACTGCTGTTAATGAGCCAAGATCCAGGCAAAGACAAGTTTGTGTTTAAGAAAAAAAATCAAAATTGACCAAGAACTGCTGTGAAACTGTACGTCATTTCTTAACCATTTATCAGGTAAAAGAAAACAGCATAACCTTGTATCTGTAGGCTACTGTGCTCTCAATTAAATTGAACACACAGTATTTGATCAGTTATGGATACCATTTGCTAACAGAAGGGAATAAATGGGACATGGAAGATGTGTTGGGGGGGGGGGGCTGCTTTCAAGCCAAAGCGGATTGCTCTCCAGGGGATAATGAATATTAGCTCTAACAGGTAGACACATACACAAAGTTAACTGTAGCTGTTTGTGCTTGCAGACAGTTCAGACCCGGACTGCGCTTTTCATATAACAGTGTATCCACTTTGTCTGGTTAAAGATAAAGGTGTTATTGCAGCCGATTACTTAGAGTGTTGTTAGGTCTAGAAAAGAAGAGTACAGAGAGGAGTGAGCACTGTTGAGATGGTAAAGATACATTATAAAGACTACAAAACAAACTGTGCACAGGAAAATATGTCTTGAATCAACGAGCCAAGATCCAGGCAAAGACAAGTTTGTGTTTAAGAAAAAATCAAACTTGACCAAGAACTTCTGTGAAGCTGTAAGTCATTTCTTAACAATTTATCAGGTGGAAAAACAGCATAACCTTGTATCTGTAGGCTACTGTGCTCTCAGTTAAATTAAACACACACAGTATTTGATCAGTTATGGATACTATTTGCTAACAGAAGGGAATAAAAGAGACATGGAAGATGAGTGTGTGTGTGTGGGGGGTGCTGCTTACAAGCCAAAGCAGAGTGCTCTCCAGGGGATAATGAATATTAGCTCAAACAGGTAGACACATGCACAAAGTTAACTTTAGCTGTTTATGTTTGCTGACAGTTCAGACCTGGTGGTTTAATAGACTGGTCGATATGTTTATACAAATATGTGAAAAAGTAAAAGCTGAATTATTAATCAGACATAAGCAAGTTTTTCTTAATTTGACCGTAAGGGAGAAGCAAGCACTAAAACAACTGAGACAAAAATGATCAGATTATTACAAGACTTGCAGACAGGGAGGTAGGATCATTGTTATGGATTATAGTTTCTATCATGATAAGATGAAGCAGTTACTAGAAGAAGACTCTACATACGTAAGGATCACAAAAGGAGGAGCTGAGAGGCTGCTCACCAATCTCAGTAACAGACTTCTGATTTTAGTAGAGGTACTTAAAATCAGCAGGGATCTCTATAATTATTTTACAGTCAATTGCTCAACCCTACCAGTAATTCATGGAATTCTCAAAGTGCACAAAGATCAATTTAATCCACCTATGCGCCTGATGGTTTCCAGCAATGGATGGATAACAGACCCTATCTCCCTTTACTTGGATCATCAGCTTAAACACGTTCTACAGGAATCCCCTGCTGTTTTGAAAGACACTAAGCACTTCCTACAGGCTTTGTCTCAGTGTATGGCTCATTTGGATCATGTCACAAATATCCTGTTGGTCACTATGGATGTTAAGAGTTTATTTACCGTCATTCCCAATAAATATGGGATTTTTGCTGTAAAGAACTTTCTGAGACTGCATAGTGATTTTTCAGTCGACACAATAGATCTTATAAGTATTTTTCTTGAACTAGTGTTAGAAAATAACCTCTTTATTTTTGAGAATGATATTTACTGGCAAAGATGGGTGATGGCTATGGTCATCCCCTGTGCCAACACTTACGCTAACATGGTATTAGCGGAATGGGAAGCAACTGCAGTTCTGGGTAGCCACCAGTTCTCCTCATACCTCAAGTTCTACAAACATTTTGTAGATGACATGTATACGTTATGAGATGGAAATACTGAGCAGCTGGATGCCTTTGTGTGCTACTTACAGAACACCATAGACTTTCTGCAGTTCACTGTAGTTCATCAAATAGCAAGACATATTTTTTTTAGATGTAAGAGTATCTTTAGAACAAGGTACCAGAATAACCACCAGCCTATATCAGAAGGATTGTTCCAAAAACAATCTTCCTCATCAAACAAGTATGCACCCCTCCCATATTTTCCTGAATGTGGTTAAAAAACAGTTTGTACGTATCTCAAGGTTACATACTGAGGATGATGAATTTATAGCAGCCAATAACTTCCGAACCAGATTTAGATCAAGCGGATATAAGCAAAAAGATTGAAGAAGCTACAGACAATGCTCAGTCGTTGAGATCAGCTACAACCAAACTAACATATTTGAGTCAGGCACAAGATGAACAAGTATGTGAGTAAGGTCCTCAGCAGCCCATTAGGGTTATTTTGACCTTTGCAAATGATAATAATTACATCTGTGACATCATCAGATCTAATTGGAAAATATTAACAGCAGATACCAAGATCGGAGTGTGGTAGGTGACAAACCCCTCTTTAGTTTTAAGAAGAATCGCAACCTACAACAACTATGTTATAAGAGAGAGTACATAAAGAGATCTGAAAATATAGGCACATTCTCTTGTCACAGGTGTAATGTATGTAGATATATATCGGACCTGAAGGTGTTTGAACATCCAGCATGGAAGAAGAGGTATTTTTCCAATGCTTACGCAGATTGTCACACTAGACATGTAGTATATGTTTCAGTATGCGACTCATGTGAATGTTATTATTTGGGTAAAACCAATCGACAACTTAAGGAGTGTATCTCCAAACATGAAAGTGATATATGACTTAATGATGAGAGAAGCCCCTTATACAGACGCATCTTGATGCATCCTGGCCATGACTTTACTTTTATGGTATTACGAGTGATTAAAGAAAAGATACAGGGAGAAGACATTGGCCTGAAAACGGAACAGACTGAGGTGGAACTAATAGCTGACATGTAGGTATACAGACCACCTGGTCTAAATGCCAATCTGTCAATTAAACCAGCTTTAAGAGGATGGAAATTATTCAAATAAATATTCATTTCCTTTTACACATTACGTATCCATACCTTTATCATCATCACTATAAGGTAATGTTGCATTTGAGTTTTTGCTGTTAAGTATGATACAACATTACATTATGTGATTACCCTACTCCTAGTGTTCCTTATGTTCTGTGATGATCACTGGTTAAGTCATTCATTTTACATCAATTTTAATTTTTTTTGTTACTATGGAGAGACATCGATTGACTGATAAGGAACACTTAGAAATAAATGTGCTTGGCTATTTAGTAGTGTCCTTTAACACAAGTGATCCGCTATTTATTGTTGTCTATTCTTGTAAGATAATGCTGTACTGGTTTTGATTAATCATTAATTCTTTATCACCATGGTCATATTTTGAAATTTCGCCTGAGTGTGACACTTAAAAAATATATAGTGATTGTTGTGTTTGTTGAGCCCTTTTATTTCTAGGAAGCATTACATTCTAGATATTTGCTGTCTAAGGCAACATTTTTATATATATGGTGACTGCTGCTGTTTAATTGTATATTTGAATATGGAGTTGAATGCTTGGCACTAGTTTTTATTGTGTATGGACTGATTTACATCTATGGTCACCATTCAAGATTAACATATAAACTGACTAATGTAACTGGACAATGATTTATTTCATTGCAATTGGCTGGCCAAAGTTTAGTAACTATTGATTGGATAATACCTTTACTACGGGGCACTCATTTGTTATTCCATCATTGGCTAAAAAGTGTCAAAGATTAAACTTCATTGGCCAGCTAAACTTTATTAGCCAGCCAAATTGATGCTGTCTTTAACATCCTCGTTTTGATTTACCAACATAATTTGAAGTCTGACAGGCACAACACATTTTAGGGTCTATGTTAAATTAGCGAACACTTAAAAAAGTGAGCACTGATTTATCAACCCTCTTTAAGCAAAAGCTGAAAATCCCAAACACTCGGAAAATAATTTTTTTTCCCCAGGGAAAACAAAAATCGCTGTTCCACAAAAAAAAAAAAAAAAAAAAAAAAAATTCAAGGTAGTAAATAAAGTGGGGGGCTTTGCCCCCACACCCCATGATGTGGAGGGCTGTGCATCTTAAACCCCCTACTTAAATATACCAACTTTGAGATTGCACCACAGTGGAGGAAATGGCAAAGTCCTGAAAACAGCCCGGAGACTCTTTTCCCTGGGGCAAAAAAATTGCTGTTCCGAGTGTTTGGGATTTTCAGCTTTCACTTAAAGAGGGCCGATAAATCAGCATTCGCTTTTTTAAGCATTCACTGATTTAATATAGACCCACATTTTACTATCGCAAAATATAAAAGCTGCGTCTCTATCTTTTACAATGATTGCTAAATACATATACACAAATGTTTGGTTTGTCCCTTGCCATTTCTTAATTGATCAATCTGTTATTAACATACACACTGTTTTTGTAATTGGCTGTGAAGGGAAACATCTTGCATTCAATTGGACAAATATCTAACAAATTTCGATAGGGTGATGTATTAATACTGGACTCTGATTTGCCATTTACGCTATTGGCCAAGAACACTAAATCTCAATTCTCACTGGCCACTTAGAACGTTGCTCGCTTTACTGATTATTACTTAGAATTAAAATTGTTTATTTACGTTTATATAATATCAAAGTAATCCAAAATCATAAATAATATAAACTAAAGCTTTTACAGAATGAATATCCTTATGACCATAAATTAACATTTAATTTGATTGGTGGTCCGGTATATTAGAGTGCGATGAATGCTCTAATCTCGCTGTTAATATTCAAAACTTCTTATAATATGAATGCTCCTTCTAAATTCATGAAAGGAAAATGATCACTGTTTAATTTGTTTATTAGGATTGTTTTATGTAAGAAGATGATCTATCATTCTTTTTATTGACAATGTAACAAAACCTTTCTTCCTCAGCACTGCTTCTATTGGCTGATAAAGCCAACTTTAGAAGGTGACTGGGCATACAAAACACTATAATATATGATGGCTCAAATAATTACTGACTATAATTTAAGTTATTACTTATTGCCTAGACTAACTTTAATTGTGTGTATGTATGTATGTATATATATATATATATATATATATATATATATATATATATATATATATATATATATATATTTATACACACAGTGGATATAAAAAGTTCACACACCCCTGTTAAAATGCCAGGTTTTTGTGATATAAAAAAATGAGACCACAATAAATCATTTCAAAACTTTTCCCACCTTTAATGTGACCTATAACCGGTACAATTCAGTTGAAAAACAAAGAAATCTGTTAGGGGAAAAATATAAAAAATAAAAAACGTACAATACTCTGGTTGCATAAGTGTGCACACCCTTAAATAATACTTTGTTGAAGCACCTTTTGATTTAATTGCAGCATTCAGTCTTCTGGGGTACACACCTGCCATCAATTAAAGAGACTCTGATTAACCCCAAATAAACTTCAGCTGTCCTACTAGGATTTTCCTGACATTTACTCAGTTGCCTGCTACAGCAAAAGTCATGGTTCACAGAGAACTTACAAAGCATCAAAGGGATCTCATTGTTGAAAGATCTCAGTCAGGAGAAGAGTACAAAAAAATGTCCACACCATTGGATATACCAGGGAATACAGTGAAGACAGTCATCAAAAAGTGTAGAAAATATCTGCCAACAGTGATGTTGCAAAGAACTGGACGTCCCTCCAAAATTGATGAAAAGACAAGATGAAAACTGGTGAGGGAGGCTGCCAAGAGACCTATAGCAACACTGAAGGAGCTTCAGGAATTTCTGGCAAGTATTTGTTGTATACTACATGTGACAACAATCTCCTATATTCTGCATATGTCTGGACTATGAGGTAGAGTTCCAAGTCAGAAACCTTTTCTTACGCAGAAAGACATCCAGGCCCAGCTAAAATTTGCAAAATAATACATCAAGTCTCCCAAAAGCATGTGAGAAAATGTGTTATGGTCTGATGAGACCAAGGTTAAACGTTTTGGTCACAATTCCAAAAGGTATGTTTGGCGCAAAAACAATACTTTGCATCATCAAAAGAACACCATCCCAACGGTGAAGCATGGTGGTGGCAGTATCATGCTTTGGGGTTGCTTTTTTTCAGTTGGAACTGGGGCTTTAGTCAAGGTGGAGGGAATTATGAACAGTTCCAAATACCAGTCACTTTTGGCCCAAAATCTTCAGGTGTCTGCTAGAAAGCTGAAGATGAGGAGGAATTTCACCTTTCAACATGATAATGACTGCAAGCATACATTCAAATCAACAAAAGAATGGCTTCACCAGAAGAAAATTAAAGTTTTTGAATGGCCCAGCCAGTGCCCAGACCTAGATCCAATAGAAAATCTGTGGGGTGACCTGAAGAGGGTTGTGCACAAGAGATGCCCTCTCAATCTTGACTGATTTGGAGCACTTTTGAAAGGAAGAGTGGGCAAATATTGCCAAGTCAAGATGTGCCATGCTGATAGAGTCCTACCCAAGAAGACTGAATGCTGTAATTAAATCAAAAGGTGCTTCAACAAAGTATTAGTTTAAGGTTGTGCACACACAGAAAAGTATTAGTTTAAGGGTGTGCACACTTATGCAACCAGAGTATTGTACGTTTTTTTATTTTTTATATTTTGTCCCCTAACACATTTGTTTGTTTTTCAATTGAATTGTACAGGTTATAGGTCACATTAAAGGTGGGGAATGTTTTGAAATGATTTATTGTGGTCTCACTTTTTTATATCACAAAAAACTGACATTTTAACAGGGATGTGTAAACTTTATATCCACTGTGTGTGTCTATGTGTGTGTTTGTAGATATATACACATATATATATATATATATATATATATATATATATATATATATATATATATATATATATATATAGCTGATTTTGTGATTGCTCCATGAAAATATATTCACTACAACCACTTTCAGACCTATTGGTTAACTAAGCTTAAACTAGCTTTTGATTGGCTGTTCTAACAAATGGCTTGCTATAAATGGCATTCTTGTATTACGATTACTAGATGTTAGATGTCTTTGACATTTATATTTTGACTGCACACATTCTACTATTGTAAGTTTTATCACTGCACACTAACAATTTGTAATTGATTGTAGTTCTAAACACGGGTCATCCCGAACCATCAGTGCATTGAATGCATACAAGGTTGCTCACTGGAGGAATCTATGAATACTTATCTCTGGTCTGTGCCATTATTAGTTGAATGGCCATGTTATTTGGTCTAATAACAATATTTTATTGATTTTATATAGAATTTTAAACATTTTTATATGTTTTTATATACTTACCTTTTCGTTGAGATAAATGCTTTACAATGATTATATACAAACTGTAAATAGTAGGAAAGACACCATTC
Organism: Protopterus annectens; assembly: GCF_019279795.1. Taxonomy (NCBI): domain Eukaryota; kingdom Metazoa; phylum Chordata; order Ceratodontiformes; family Protopteridae; genus Protopterus; species Protopterus annectens. The sequence continues at coordinate 1,543,495,487 of NC_056725.1, read as the reverse complement.
CATTTTTATTGGTGAATATTTGATACAAGATATGAGCCTTTTTACAACTGGGTAATTTTCAGCTTCATTAACATATTTTATTTTATTTTATTGGCTGAATATTTCTGGTGCCATAATGGTAGGATTCCTATTAGTTGTTAGATTATTTAATTACCTTGTTTGTTTGTATTGAATTTTGATCTGAAGAAGGGTTCACTAACCCAAAAGCACATATCTTTTGTTTATTCGTTTTGTATGCTATTTATATCTTTGGAGTATTAAACCATTTGCTATAACCTCAACATGGTGAACACGCAAAATTTGTATTTACTACATATGTATATATATATATATATATATATATATATATATATATATATGTGTGTATATATATATATATATATATATATATATACACACACACACACACACACACACACACACACACACACACACACACACACACACAAGCAGCATTAAACTCAACCTCACTGCCATCGTTGACTCTTGTCACTGTGGCCCTCCCTCCCTGTGCCTATGATGACAACTGCATCAGGCCCTCAGTAGTCTGAGTAGCCTATTTCTGCTGTACAATGTGGCCAGGCCATATGTAGTACAGCACAGCCTGGGTTAAATTTTCATGCATCATGTGTTTTGTGACATGTACTACTTATTCTGGTCCATAGTTATGAACCAAACTCTGCTTCTCAGTCACTACCACAGTGTACTGTACCTGCCTCCATCTGGCAAAGTCATCATCTGCAGCCAGCTTTTCCACGGTCTCCTCATCAGGCACCCCCCTGCAATTGACTGTAGGACTTCCTCTTCCTGAATACCCCTGGTAACTGTTTCTATAGCAACAAATTGTGTAAAACTGCACAAACTGAAAAAAAATTACTGCATACTGCAGAGTTATACTGAACATGCACTCACTATCAGAAACATCCAGACACTGGAAGCATGCCTATGGCAGACTAAGCACACTTTTGACAATGACTCGTGTCCCTGACAAGGCATTATAGAGACATTGTCTGCCTATTTTTATTATTATAGACATCCTGTGTTACAGGGTTTCTAATTATTGTCATTAGCAATGGCTCCAAAGTATATTCAGCTTTGCAAGTAAGGTGTGCCTGTGGAAAATCCCCCACACACTACTATTATAAGTTGCATGACCATCAGCACCAGAAGTGAGAGTCATGGGCATTGCTGGGGTGGCTTGTACACACACTGTATATTTTGCACTGTGCATTGCAAACCACTTGGCAGTTGATGGATTACAGACCCTTAAAGGTGATGCATAATTATCCCTGTTCCCCTTTATTGCAGTAGGATTCCAGTCAGTGGACCCCAGTATTTCAGAAAAATGTGCTATACCATAAAATGTGCACATGGTGTTGCCTCTGTCCTCTGTGGTATGTGGAAACCACATATGCTCCCTCACAAGCTGTAGCATCGCACCTTGGAACTGGTGGGGTATCCATGAAACAGAAGCCTGGGATTCACTCAGTGTCTCTCCCACCAGTCAAAGAAAAGTTCCTGTAGCTAGCATTCTCAAAACCATGCATACTTTAGTGTCCAAGGAATTAGGTACTCCATACAATCCACAAGCCTGCATATGAAGGTGACACATCTCAGCAAGTTCCTGCATGGCGACTCTATCAGATGGAAGTAGTCCACTGCTTCTGTGTCACTGAGGGCATGCTATTTTAGGTGGCAATGGATGACTCAGCACATCCTGGGATGAAAGCATGCACATCCATAAATATCAAGAGCAAAAATAGTCTCTTGTGTATACATATTGATTACTGTGGTAGTCACCTCATACATGTTTTCATGGGCTGTCTCCTGTAACTCCAAGATTTTGCTGCAGTCAACAGCCCTGGTGGCAGAGTAGCTCTCTGTGCAGATTAAATACAATCTTGAATCACTCCACCTTATTACTTTAAATATAATTTTAAATTTAAATAATTTAAATTCCTCTGTAAATATTAATGTAAAGCTTTCCCTCTATTGCCTGCCAATCCCAAAAAATATTAAAGTAACTGAATTATTTTCTCATTCTTATTCACATTGTAAAATAACTCTTCATACTCAGTTGGAATACAATTGAATGGTTTAGCCCTTTTCTTAATATTGTATCCTTTTGTTAAAATTGATATCACTGAACAGCATAAAAGCATACTAACTTTTTCTAAAATAATTTGTGTAAATGTGCCTGCCTTTGGCCTGGGTCATGACTAAAAAGGTTTAGTGACAAAAAAATAAAAATAAAAAGTTTCATTTTGACTCTCTAGATGTGCAATATTAAGCTAGAAACATTACTTGCAGAACAATACCTCTTTGTCTTTGAGATGTGCTCAGAGGTTTTACAAAACAAATTTGAAGAAAATTATAATGTCAAAATGCTTTTGTTACTGGATGAGACTAACAAACTTTAAATCATTGTTTTGGTCCTGACCATTACCTTAAAGCCACTGTTATCTGTTAGCTCAATTATTCGTCCTAACCCTGTTGTCCTGGGACACTGGACGAGGGAGGTAAGAGCCAGGGATCACAGTCACCTTTCTCTGGGAGTTAGGAGGACTCCTGTGACAGTTAAGAAGGCTTCAATAGGATCCTAATACCTTAATTTACCAGAATGCATGTTGTTATGCCCTCTGTGCTGGGCCCTGTTCATGTACACACTTCTAAATAGCTGCATTTCCAAGCTGGGGTACATGCATTCTCCTTGGTGGGCTTGCATCCCCTGAGTCCTAAGACAAAGATGCTCCAGTATCTGTAGGTCTCTATCAACATGCACCTCAGACAGACAGGCTGGTGTCAGTTATTTACTTTAATCCCTTCACCTCCTACCCATATTGCTTATCAAACCCAGAATGTCCAGGTCATAGTCCAGGTTCCGTTCCATCCTTTTGTGTCACAGATCTGATGAGACCACTCTGAAACTTGTGTCAGATTATTTCTTCTGTAACTAAAACACCACAGCTTGTAGCATTAAACTTAGTATGGCCTTATTATGTCTAGGAGCTTCAGACCCTCTGTTATAGAATAATTTCCTTAGTTATAAATATTTGCATCCCCAACACGTCTGACAAAACACGCTATAGGGAATTTTTAAAATCTGCCAACTAATTAATTCCCTGAACACATGTTCACAATTACTTCTCTGTCTCTCTCCCCCCCATCATACCTCCAGTATTTGCTATCAATGTGATGACAAATTCTCTGCAGTCTGCTTGGGGTATAAAATATCTATGCTAACACTACCAAGCAAAAATACTAAAACTTCTGGACTTTGCTGCATACATAAATCATCCCATTTCACTACAATTTACTTGTGTTATGAATATAAGCATTAACTGTATAGTTCTAGTATTCTTTCAAAATAGGTAATCCTAAACCACCTTGCTCAATGGGGAAAATCAACTTATCCTATTTAACTCTTGCCCTCTTCCCTTCCCAAATAAATTCATTCAACACTTTATTAATTACCATCCACAACTTCTCCTCCAGTTGATAAAAATATGCCTGGCCTGCATATAAAACTAGAGGGACTAGAACATTTTCAGTGTTTATATCATCTATATTCATAATCAAGAGATTCCAGATTCTCTGTTTTTATGTTATCTTTTCAGTCTCTTCCCAAATACCTTAGATGATATTATTTTATATTTGATAAATCTAGAAAAGGAATTTGTCTTCTGATTCATTATTTTGTTGGTTTGTTCAAGATCCACTGAACAATAATTTAAGTAATTTATGCAAACTTTTCAAAAGTCATACTTTGTGGAGGGATCATGCATTTTGGTTCAACAGTTGCTACAATGAGCCATGCAGTTCTCATGGAGATCATCACCTATGTGTTGCATTGAACTATCTGTAGCACCTCACAATGAGACATTTTGGAGTTGTTATGCACTAATAGCATGCTGCCAGTGTTTTCCTTCACACACACATGCGCGCACACACACACACACACACACACACACACACACACACACATACACACACACACACACACACACACACACACACACACACACACACACACACACATGTACACACACACACACACACACACACACACACACACACACACACACACACACACACACACACACACGTACACACATGCACATACACACGTACAAACATATGTACATACACACACACACACACACACACACACACACACACACACACACACACACACACACACACACACACATACCAACACACACATACACGTATATACACACACACACACACACACACACACACACACACACACACACACACACACACGCACATGCATTCACACACGCAAATTAACCATTCCAAAACACCATACCAAATGCATATTGTCTTAGATGAGCTTTGTCAGTTACAAGAGTCAGAACCCGGTTATAATTAATTCGATCATTTAGATCATTCAAAGTTAGATTTCATTTTTATAATCATTCATAAATTCCACTGGCATCAAGACTGACCACAATAATGTTTCAATTTAGGTATAATGGTCATGTGCACACAAGAGTGTACTGAAAAGAGCAAAACAGGCCTTAGAAATGTTTAGTCTGTTAAGTTAGTTAGTTAGTTAGTTAGTTAGTTAGTTAGTTAGTTAGTTAGTTAGTTAGTTAGTTAGTTAGTTAGTTCATTGGCATCCATTAATCAGGATGGAGCACTGATCCACATGGATCATTTCAAACCTCGGCCCAGGAGCACTGTCTGGCTGAATGACTAAGAACAGCACACTTCTGAAGTGGAGGCTGAGGGAAATAAATCCTGGACTACAGGAAGTGGCTTGTTAACAGCTCATAGCCTTAATCCTTTACACTAACTGTCAAATGGTCACATGCTAACACTGTCGGATATAGACCTGGCACTCAAGAATATCTGTTACTGAGTAGCAAAGCTTTAGTATGGTTGTAAAGTGGCATGTTGTCACAGAAAATGACAGTAGAACTTAAGATTAACCAGGCAATCAAGAATATTTTATTTTGGGTGTAAGTAAATGTTGTTTTGTGGAACCCCTAAAGTAAATTGCAACAATCAACAATCATTAAAGCTTTTTTTGTTTGTTTGTTTCGGTGGTGTTGTTTGTTTTTGTTTTGCGTTTTTGTCCTGTGCCTGCTGTCCATCAATCCTTTGCTCAATTTGGCACAGACCATTTGTTCCCTTATTGGCGAATTTAACCCAGGATCAAGGCAAAAGCTGCCCAAAAGGGCCATCATTCAGGCTGGCTGCTTGAGAATGTTTCATGCCATAGCTGGCACTCCAGCGATGAAGGCATTTTTAAACATCTAACCCCAACCCTGAGTAGGGGAATGTACAATCCACATCACCATGGAAAGTCACAGTGTCTTTCTCATCTTACTGCATGTTTCTGCAGACCTGCATTGAAGGCTACCACTAAGCGGTGGTTTGGTGATCCTAATGCCTATCCCCAGGCCACAGAGTTGAAGTACTCTTTCTACTCCAAGGATTTATGGCAGTGTCCAGGCAACTTTCTCTCTCTCTCTCTCTCTCTAACTCTCCCCCTAGAACAAGTATACCCATCAGCCCTAGCCAACTCCACCAGGTGCCCAAGCCTCCAATCAAACTCTGGTCATCTGGGCTGTGGTCAGTGCTTAATCCTTTCATGCCACTAGAGCTACGTTAAAGTTGTAAAAGTGTACATTGAAATGCATTATTATTGTGTGCCATTTCTGCAAAGTTTATGCTAGAATTTGCTACTCTTCTAGAGGTCATACTAGGTTAACAGATGATATATCACACCATCCAGTTACATTCCCTTTTAAGTTTAAGGCACAACAAGCAGAACAGTGTATAAAAAAATTATAGTTCCTGGAGGCATAACACTATAGGTATGTCATAAATATAATTATTTATGCATTGAACGGTGTGCCATCTAAAACATACCGAATTAAAAGCATGTATTATAACTTATAATAACTGTTACTCTTGAAACTACTTGTAACAATGCTTACAAGAAACTGCACTATAAAGCCTTGCAAAAAAATTGTGGCAAGAAAGGTAGAAATGCTCTAACATTGACACATATCAGATCACAGATGCAAGAAATAAGTTCATAGGTTCATAGGTAGGTACTAGGCTATCTGCCCAAGAGCATTTATAAGCCTAGCCAGAGTGTGCCGGCTTTCGCTGCCCCATTGATTAATTAACTGATCCTCTGTCAAGCAGAGCTAATGAAGTGAAATATATTACATTGTAAGGTAGAATGGTGTACTGAGCTTTTATCATACTAAGTTATGGTATTGCACAGCAGCTGTGTAACTTAAACATATAATAAAATATAATACTATACATTGACAATGTGTATTTTACACACACACACACACACACACACACACACACACACACACACACACACACACACACACACACACACACATATCATATATATGGATTATATATACTTCTCTATATTCTTTTTGTTGCTATATAGATATATGAGTGTGCTTGTGTGTGCATATGTGTAGCATCCACTGCAAATTATTCACCCATAACCCAGTGACAAGCAACTGGCTGTGTCAAACTTGTTAAACTATGTACCTGCCAAAAATGCAGGTGATAATAAGTAAAACACTTCTTTGCACAGAAGGACAAGCTTCACTGCACCACACTTCCTTAATCATGTATACTAATTCTGTCTCAATTTTCAGCTTTTTCTGATTTTCACTATTTGCTGCCAGAGCAACTCTCTTGTCTGTACTCAGTTTCATCCCATGTGTCTTCAGTTTAGCATTCCATCCCACTATCATTTGCTGAAGTTCCTGCTCAGAGTCTACTTGTAATACCACAACATCTATCCCCTCTGGCATGCTTGCAAATGTATTGCATCACCAGTATGAATAGCATTTTGCTCAGAAATGAGCCTAGCTACTCATTCACTTCCACTAAGAACCCCTCTGTGAATCCAAATATTGTTCATATTTGTATCACTGGGTCCTTGTACATAGACTGCACTAATTCTAACAATGTTTCTGGAACTTTAAATCATTGTAGGACTGCCCAAATCAGCTTTCTTGGGACCTTGTCATATACTTTCTCCATATCTAGGAATGACCAGTTCAGTTCTTTCCTCATTTCCAGGTTCTTCTCTACTATCTGCCTCATTGCAAACACTGGGTTGGTTGCACTACATCTTGATGTGACACCTAACTTGTAATCTCCCATCGTACTTTCTACTACACAGTACTACAAAGACATGCATCTGAAGTGTTTCTCCCCAGGCCTCTGCTGAAAACTGGCTCATTTCAAGTCAGACTTTCCCGGGTTAACAAATGTTAAATAAATAAATACTCTTCATATTCATTCATTAATCACCCTCACCACCAATTCCACACAATGTGAAAGGAGGTTGATATGTCTGTACTGCCCACAGTTGTGTATGTGTTCTTTGATCTTGTACTGGGTACTAGTATGATTATTTTCCGGACATTTCACATATACTGCTCTCTCCATATCGCTATGAGTACTCTCAGTACTCTTCTAAGTCACCCAACATCATGATTGTAAGTCTGCTGCTTTCCCTAACTTTATGTTCCTCAATGCTGTTCTTATTTTTTCTAGATGAATAATATATATGGCAGCAATTGGTATTGTTGACTGCTTGCTTAGATAATAGGTTGAGAAACCATCACAACCCATCAAATTCTCATTTGGTCAATGTGTACTACAGTCAATGTATGTTTTGTCAGCTATAGGACACTAGTGGAGAATTCTCTTTGGTTGCAGCTGTATGACTGTGAAGTTAGTATAAGTAAGTAAGGAGGTGTGGGGTGAATCCCTCACATTGGGGAGTGTGGGAGCAAGGTCTCCCACATAAAGCAAGTTCTAGTTTGGCTAGTGAAGTACACTACTGTATCATTTACATCTAAGTAATGATTGTGCGTTATAGGACACATACAATGCTCCTGTTGTAGCATTTCTATCTTTTTCTTGATCACTGCAGTGTAGGAAGGTGTTTGGTAGCTGTTTTTAGTTGCATTGCTGGGAGGGCTGCTACTGCTTTTGTTGACAAGTGCAAGTTTGATGTGTTTGTATTACAAAATCATAGAATGTGCAAGGCAACTGGGCCATGTGACCATTTTCTCCTTGCCAGTGCTTGCCCTTAGACCTTACCTCATTTTTAAAGGAATGATAGGCCATGCATACCTGGGTTGAATTTATGAATACCCATTCAATTGCCTAATTCCTTCTTAAAGGAATATAGGTTCATAGGTTCATAGGTAGGTACTAGGCTATATTCCCAAAGGCATTTATAAGCCTAGCCGGAATGTGCTGGCTTTCACTGCCCCCTTAGATTAGTTCCCTGTACCTCGGTCCAGCAGAGCCATTGAAGTGATTCCTGAGGTAAACTTTCTGTTTCCCATCCACTCGTCAAGGTTTCTCTTGAAGAGGGTTAGTGAGGAGCTCTGCCTAATGTAGATTGGAATCTTGTTCCAGAGCATGGGAAGTCTCTGGGACAGGAATCTATCCCTCCAGCATGTCCTATTTATTGTTGTGGTGCAGTTGAGATCCCTGGAGCATGTGGCTTGAGGGGATATGATTTTCTTTAGGTGGAGCATGTCCATCAATTCTGGGTTGTACATGGCCTTGTACGTCAGGCAGAGATCACCTCTGAGTAGGAGGTATGCAACTGAGTACAGCTGGAATTTCTTCAGTTGAGCTGCATAGGGCATCTGCTTGAGGCCAGTGATCCTCTTGGTGAGATACTTCTGTGGTCTTTCCAGTTTTTGCAGGTATCTTGTATGGCACATCCCAAATGTGGCATTGTACTCTATGATGGGTAAGTGATGCGTAGAGGGACCCAATGGCATCTTTTGATCTGAATGCAAACCCTTTTGTGATTAGGTGGGCCACATAGAATGATTTTCTAACCACTTTGGCAATGTGATTATCAAAGGAGAGGTTATTATCTACTTGGGTCCCCAGATCCCTTATTACGTCTTCCATATTTAGGGGGTTACCACCTATGTGGTAGTTTGTGGGTACTTTGTTTTTTCCAAAGGGGATGACTATGCACTTTTTGGCATTTAGTTTGAGGCCATTGTTTTGACACCAGGTATCTGTCTCAGTCTGCCAAGATGTTGGCTATATCGGTCGGTTCAGTGTATTTTGTGCCATTCTGCACTAACTCTGAGCAGATCTGAGAATTGCCACTTAGATTCTTGACATAGCTAAATAATGCCTTATGGTTATCTTTGGAGTCCATGGCATTTTTTCTTTCGAAGCTAGCCTTGGATGATTTTATGAGGGAATGTAGTTTCTTGCTGATACTGATCAGGGATGTCTTCCCTTCTTGAGATTTTACTCTTTCCTGTACTAGTTTCCTCCTTCTATTGTATAGCTTGTTTATGGCAGGGGTCCACCAGACTGGTTTCCTTTTCTTGGATGAGTGAGTCTTGGTTTTGTTTGGGATAGCACGATCCATGCATTCTTGTAGGTGCCTGTAGAGTGCATTAGTAAAGGATTTTGCAGCTTGGACAGTATTATCCTTTAGCATGGGGGCTTTGAAACTTCCCACCTCGGTCTTAAGTACTGTGAAGTTTGCTTTTGAAAAGTTTTTCACTGTGGTTTCTTTGACCGGGGGTGGTGGCAGAATATGGATATCCAGAGTGATTAGTTTATGGTCAGATCTAACCAGTGAGGGGTTGACCTCCGGTGTGGAATACCGGTTGCCCATGTTGGCGATGACCAAGTCCAATATGTTGTCACCTCTGGTGGGGGTGTTGACTAGTTGATCCAGGGTGTTTGAATTTATAAATTCTAGGAAATGTTGGGCAAGGGAGTTTGTACTTGAGTAGTTCTCCCAGTTAATGTTTGGGTAATTGAAATCACCCAATATCAGGGTGTTTGGTAGGATCTTTATGTTTCCCAGTGTTTCCAGGAATGTGGAGTGGGGGTCCTGGGACATGGTGGGTGATCTGTAGCAAGCTATAATTTGAATAGCAGTTTTGCCTGTTGTTAGTTGCACGTGGATGATCTCTGAAGCATCGTGCTGTGCCACTGACCTGGAGGTGTGGATATCCTTGATGAATATGGATACTCCCCACCTTTTGTATTTTGGTCAAGGGTTTATGGCCGAAATGTATGGTATGAGTTGTAGTCTGGTAGTGCTGGGGTGTTCTCTGGAGCCTTAAACCAGGTTTCTGTTACTGCACATATATCGATTTTCACCATACTGAGAAGTGCCTCGAGTGCATGCATTTTGAGGTGTAGACTTCTGGCATTGAGTAGCATTACCCTCAGTTTTTTTGTTACTTGTGCTATTTATGGCAGTGGGTTTGTCTTTTGAGCCTTTCCTAAAAAAGGCACTATGGGGGTGGAAAGAGCCTTGGCCAGTATTCGAAAGCCTAAGGGTGACAGGTGCAAGCTGTCTCTATCGGAGCAGCTTGGCTTGTCGAGCATGTCATTCCAGGTGGGCAGATACAGGATCCCCTTTGAATGACACCAGAAACCAATTGTTGAAACTGATCATTTTTTCTCTATACCATGGTATCATTCTTGGTGAGGGCAGGATGCTACTCAGGGTCAGGGTCATGCCGGCCTGGGCTACGTGATCAGAGAGCTCTTCCATGTCTCTTTTCATGTAGTCCAGGGAGGTACGGCTCAGGTCATTCACACCAACATGGACAATGACATAGTCATATATGTACTTGTTCTGGAGTGACCTGAGTGCTTGTGTTATGTGGCGGATCCTGGCACCCGACAGGCAGCTAACAGTAACCTTCTCTTGTTAAGCCTAGTGAGTGGGATGTCAGTGTGCCTGACTATACAGTCACCTATTACTAGTGTGTTGGGTATGTTATTTTGCCTTAAGGGCTGTGATTGTGTGGCACACTGGTTTTGTGAAGTATGTGTTTCATGGTTTGTGTTGGGGGGTGGAGGTTGCTTTGATGTCTGCTTTGGAGGTCTCTGTTGCTTTTGCAGATTTTTATTTAGAGCCTCCGAGTATGTTTTCGTGTATTTATGTGTGTTTTTTGCCAGTGCTGGTTTCATAGATCTATGTGAGACTAGTGGTGTGATGCAAGTAATTCCCTTCTCCTCTTGACTGCCTGGTCCAGTCTTAGGTTGAGAGAGCTTAGCCTCCAGTTTGGCTCTATAATTGCATCTCTCGCATGTATTAGTGTTTGGTGGAAGGAGGAGAGGGTTGTCTGTGTACATGAGGCAATTGTAATATTGCTTCCAAATGTCCAGATTCACCAGTTGGACTTGAGAGTACACCTGAAACTGCCCTTTGGACATGCCTAGATAGGTACAGTGAACTATTTTACTGATTGGCGGGTAAGGTCGAATAGAGAGCCTTGTCCTTCTCTACAGTATAGGAGGGTCTAGTGCTAAGGTTTATTAGTGCTTGCTATGAGTTTTGAGCAAGTGCCGGGATGAGAAGTGAATGGTTTGAGTGCTTAAGTTGAAAGTTTGTCTAGTTCCAAGGGAAAAATTGAAGAGTAGACTTTGTGGAGCCGGGAATAGTTATACTCTAGCTAACCGGCGCTGCCCGGCACGCAAAACCTTGCAAATGCGGGTTTTATAGCAGGGAAATGAAAGAGATATAAATTAGCCCAAAATGGCCAATAAACTACTAATTTCTGGGCTGAAACCCCTCCTCCAGGGACAGATTGTGTGTCATACTGCTTGATTAGAAGAGAAAGAAGGTGTAGTCTTTGCATAACAAACCTGTCTCTCCACAATGATTTATGTATCTACTGAAGCAGTTTTCAATCTGTTTCTAGTGTTCAATGGGCTGTTTGATTTCTGGAGAAATGAGGTCTTGGACTGACAGATCCCTAATGGCCCAGAAGGCAAGGCACAGATCACCTCTAAGGAGTCAGTAGAACACTGAAAACAGGGACAAGGCCCCCAGCTTCTGTTGGTAATGCTGTCCTTTTGGTCCATGATCTTTTTTGTCAGGTTCCTTTGAGGTCTCTCCAACTGTTTGATATGTTTAGTATGATACATCCCAAAGGGGGCATGGCATTCAATGATGAGCCAGATCTACGTAGAATTTTGAGGGGTGATCCGTTGTGCCATGTAGAAGGATTTCATGACCAAGGATGCAACATGATGATCAAACTAGAGAGAGAGAAAGAGAATTATCTATCCATGTTCCAAGGCCTCCCACAACATCTTCATTTTGAAGCGAGGAGTTTTCTGCACTACAAGCTATGTGGATGGTTCGTTTACCAAATGCAACATTTTTGCATTTTTGACATTTACTGTTAGCCCATTTTTAGAGCACCAGTTATTAACATGCGTAAATTCACTTTGAAGTTTCTGCACATTAAAAGGGGATTTGAGTATAACACCCACTTTACAATCATCTGCAAATTTGTTTAACCAAAGTCCCACATTTTTGATTTGGAGATCAAAGAACAATATCCTGAATAGTACACATCCTAGCACAGGTCCCTGTGGAGCCCCACTAGTTACCAACTTACCTTCATTCTCTCTGAGCACCCACCTACCACCCTCACAGTGTGAGTGTTTTTCCTCAGCACATTAGCTGTCTATCTAACTATAACAAGGATTTCTTTGCAGTGCATTTAGTTTGTTGCTATTGTTAGCATGTGGTATGGTATCAAATGCCCCGGTCAGTTCAAGGTATGCTGCATGAACAGTATGTCAACTGTCCACAGCTTCTTTTACATCTCGAACAATTCACCAGATTCATTAGATGAGATCTACTCTTAAGAAATCCAATCTGCTGGGGGTCAAGTCTTATAAGATTTATATATCATAGTTTATGAGGCCTGTTATGACCCATTCCCTGGCCTAGCTGGTTGATGGGTCTGTAATTCCCAAGGTCTGTGGTGGGGCCATCCTTGTGAAATTACATCACTAATGCTGTGTGCCAAACCTCAGGGAAAAGCCAGTGGATAAGCTTAGGTTAAATACCTGTAGCAGCAAGTCCACAAGTGCATGTTTAGTGCTATTTAGCAGGCAGACAAATGTATTGTCATTGAGTGTAATTTTCATGAAATGTGATCAATAAATTCCTGTTGACAGAAGCTTCACCCCCGTTCCACCTTAATCATGTGTGCTAACCCTAACCCTGCCATTGCCCCTAACACCAACCCTGCACATTACTTACTAAAAAAACTTTCCATAGCAGTACCACTAAACTAGACACATGAACACAAAAACATTGCACATACATCATCACACACAAACCATTCAAACTATCACCTTGGCTAGCCATTACTCTAAGCCTGACTAGGAAACATACATGCATTCACATCCTGTAAAAACATAGACACACACACACACACACACACACACACACACACACACACACACACATACACTCACACAACATTAAATTTGTCCCTTTCCCTAGCCCTAAATCTAACTCTAATGCAGAAAAACTAGCACATGCACTCCTACTATTAATGCCAAAGTTCTTCCGCATTAAACAAAATAACTACCTGTCTCCATGTAAGCACAGATAAGACACCACAATAACAGTCAATGAGCTGGCTGTTCAAAATTTACAGAAGCTGACAAAAGCAACTTGCAGTTTAAATTAACAGCAATATACTCTGCCAATATGATATGCATTTGACAAAGTATTCTGCAACTATAAATATGTAAATATGGGTCTACTTTGATTTACTGAAAACTCATTTCACTGAATCACATTTCACTGACTGTAAGTACTGTTGGGCAAATAAAACGTATATGCCCTTTTCCCCACTATAGTGTGATCCTGGAGTTAGTATATATAGTTAGGGGGGTGGGGGCACAGCCCCCCACATTGGGGGTGTGGGGAGTGTACCTCCCCAGACCTGCTTAGCTTTTAGATTTATGAATCTCATTTCACTGAAAGCTAACAATATAAAAGTAAAAGTAGATGAGGGACTACACTCCCCACACCCCCCAATGTGGGAGGCTGTGCCCTCAACACCCCCCAACTGTATATACTAACTCCCGTGGGGAAAAGGGCATATATGTTTTATTTCCCAACAGTACTTACATTCAGTGAAATGGGATTCAGTGAAATGAGCTTTCAGTGACTGAGCTTTCAGCGATTTGGTGTGAGTGTTTTGAAATTCAGTGAAATGAGTTTTCAGTGAATCAAAGTAGACCCATAAATACATATATATATATATATATATATATATATATATATATATATATATATATATATATATATATATATATATGTGTGTGTGCGTCTATGTGTATGGGGATCTAAATGTGTGTATAAGTGTAGGGGGTGCCTTTGCCAAAGTGATGCATGGGCTGCTAGGGAGAACACTACTGCCAACAGGGTCTGACAGTGTTATTGTTAGAGTGCAATTCAGACATATGCTAATGAGCCAATAATGAGGACTTTCTTATTGCAGCCATTGCTGTCTTTGAATTGTATTTTCTTATCATTGTGGTAGTTGACCATTCTGCAGTACGCAATTACTGTGAACAGTGATCTTTTTCCTCTGAATTCCATATCAAATATTGAGAAAAATTACATCAGAAAACACTGTTCTATGCAACTATATTGAAGTAGACTGGAAGTGAAACTTGACCTAAGGTTGCCTTCTGTTACTATATCTCTCCCATCCAGAAAATGACAAAAAACTACCACGGTTGTATACCTGTATGAAAAGAAGTCCAAATCTGTACCTACGGAAATGAATGGAAACAGGAACTGAAACAAAAATACAAAAAACAAAAATAAAAAAGCAGATAAATGAAATATATTGTGGTCTGTGGTACCATAAAGTACATATCTGGCACTGTGGCTTATGGGAACTCATTTTGCAACTCATGGTTATAGCAGTCCTCATTAAATTCCTTCCATAACAATCAACCTTTTAGTGCAAGAAATCTGGACAAAAACTAAAATAATGGGGGGACAAAGGCCCAAAAATAGGGACAGATTTTAAATATTGTCCATATAAACTTAGAAAATAGAGCTAGAATAATAGGATTTGTGTTAGCATGCATTTTCTGAAGGATGTGAAGTACAAAACTCAAATGTATGTCATTATTTATTGATTTCAATCTTCAGTGATTTGCTAGAAAACCACACATTTTACAAGGAACAGTCCAAAAATATGAGGCAAAAATCTGGACAGTATGGAGGTATGATTCATTCCCAAACCCCTGACTAACAAATATGGATTAAGCCCTAGATATCTCTCTCTCTCTCTCTCTCTCTATATATATATATATATATATATATATATATATATATATTTTTATATATATATATGGTTACAGTTCAAAATACTGACAGTTCAGAATGCAGACAGTATAAACAGCAGTATCAGAATACCAACAGTTCAAAACGTAGACAAAAATAAGTGTGTTTGGGTGAATGTTGGTGGGCTAGGGCTATAGTAAGGGTTAAGTAAGGTGATAACTTTCGTGTTGTGTGTGTTTGTTGGTGTGTGTTTCAGTAACTGAGCATGTCTTGTGTAGTGGCAGTGTTGTGAAAAGGGGTTTTCTAAGGTAAGGTGTAAGGTTAGAATTAGGGTTAGGGGCAAGGTTAATGTTACGCCTGGTAGCTCAGGGACTTTAGACCAGCAATCTCCTTAGTTGCATAGAGAAATAAAACCTTGACTATGGACCAGGCGACCCAGGTTTGATTAGCTCCTCAGGCACCTGAGACACTGGCTGAGGAGAAAGGGCATACCAGTCCTATGAGGGGAGCATGCATGGGGCACACTGTGCTGTTATATTTCCCTGGCAGTAGCTAGGAAAACAACCATGGAATGTTTCCTGAGGGTGGGCAGGGAGGAAGGCTGACAATAGCTCCTTGAGAAAATGAGTGATTTGGCAAGGTCCCCCCATTGTATGCCCCACCTCTAGGATGTTACCAGGGTACATGTGGGGTGCTGACAAAAGGTAGGAAAAATACTCCAGAAGATACATAACAAGGACTCAGAATGCCTTGATTTCATCACTGGTCCCAACCCTTAATTGAAGTTTATTAGGGGGAGGCCATGAGGACTAGGTAGACACAGTGATCTGGGAAAAACACCAGGGTCTGCTGATGGCTAGCTGTGGAAGACAAAAAGAGAAAAAAAATAATATTTTTGGTTTGAAACCTCTTGGGCCTTTCCATTTGATTAATATGCCTAAAAATGTACATTTCAAAGTGGGCCTTGTACTCAATAAATGATCTGATTAGAGCTACATACAAAAAACATGATAACCTCTTTTGACATGGATGATATGTCTTTAAATATTAGTTGTGTTAAATAGAAGGATTTTATTATTGTTACTACATGGTGGTCAAAGGAGGGGGGGAATTATTAACCCAGTTTTCAAGATCCCTAACAACATTTTGTTTTGGAGTGGGGTATTGGCTATACTATACAGTGATGGAGCAAGTTGTTTCACAAATATGAGAATACTGTGCTTTTTCACATTTAAATTTAGCCCTTTTCCATACAACATTTGTTTACAAGGCTTAGTTTCTGCTGCAATTAATGGGTATCAGAGGGCAGTTAAACAATAATATCCAATAGGCAGTCATGTGCAAACTAAGTTAACCAAAGGTCCTAAATCCCAATCAGGAGATCAGAGCAATAGATGCTGAAAAGCAGGGGTCCTAGTACTGATCCCTGGGGCACCCCACTAGTTACCTTCATGCTTTCTAAGGAGGTGCCTGCCACTTTAAACTATGTGGATTCTATCTTTCAGTCAGCTGGCTACCCACCCCACCATGTATGGATCTAAGTTTAAGACACTTTATTTTTTATTTATTTATTGATTAATTTATTTATTTACAATTTGGTAATTGAGTAGGTGGACTGGTCCAAGGCTCTTTTCAGCCATGACCCAGACTCAGAAGTAATAAATAGTGCAAGTAAACTTTAGTTATATACTTCAAATATGAAATATTGATAGGTTTACATAGGTGAAAGACTTCAGACAGTTCATATAATGTTATTATACAATTTTAGAAAGTAGAATGTTATACAGTTTTATGTGTTTCTATTCATCTAGCAGGTTTACATTAGGTTTTATCAGTTTACACGGGTTGCAAAACAGTTTGGCTGCAAGAAATTGCTTCTTAAAGCTTTAAAACCAAATTTCCTTGAAAAGAAAAACTCAAGTAGAAGCAAGTTAAAAATAGAGAATACAGAGATGTGTCTAGAAACTAAGAAAAGAACACAGAAGTAAGATATGACAAAGGAAAACAGTTGAGAATATAGGTATTTTTAGAATTTTAAGCTTTTTAAAGAGGTTATCCTTCATACATAAAGCATTGACAAGCGATGTGTTTGAAGAGGTGCTTAGAAAAGGATTTCTTAAACTTAGTAAGAGTATCTTGATGCTTAGTTTCAGCTGGTAGTTTGTTCCAGAGAGCAGGGCCAGTTTTGTAAGAAGGCTCATTCACCAATGACTGTTTTAAATGGAGGACAACTGAGTGATATTAAGTTACTCTGTGCATTCTTTAAGTAGTAGGAGTGTTCCCTAATTGGGAGTTTTCTTTTCAGAGGGGAGCAGTAGCCATCACTTAAAATGTTATATACTAAGGTCCATAGAAGAGAAGTTGTCCTTTCAGTACTGGATTGCCAATTTGGATCATTTAGGAGGTCGGCCGTGATGGTGCAGTAGTTAGCATTGTCACCTAACAGCAAGAGGATCTTCAATTCGGATTTTGGCCAGAGTGCCTTCTGTGCAGAGTCTGTATGTCCTCCCTGCAGTCAAGTGAGTTTTAAAGACATGCAGTAGGTGTGTGTGTGTGTGTGTGTGTGTGTGTGTGTGTGTGTGTGTGTGTGTGTGTGTGTGTGTGTGTGTGTGTGTGTGAGTGTGTGTGCGTGTGGCATCTGTGAAGGTTGGGTGCCAGGCTGACAACTCGACACTGTAAAAACCCCACTGCCAATCAATCTGCAGACTAGTGATCCGCTGTGGCGACCCCTAAGGGGAGAAGCTGAAAGACATTACTAGAAGGTTGCAGAACTATACCTGAGTGGCAGCAAGTACAGCAAACTGGACAATTTATTCTCAGTGACTTGAAGTCTGTGTGTATTATAAACAAAGTGTGAAGAGAGTAAAGGAGGGGAGTATTCCAGTTCAGGGAGAAGGACATTCTTGACCAGTACTTTGCAGTCAGTAGAAATAAATGTGATATCTTATAGCAGCGTTTTAGTTTTGATAAGACTTTATTAATGATATTATCAGTGTGGGTTGTAAAGCTTAATGTAGAGTCAAGGGTTAGGCCTAAGTATTTGTACTCAGTTACAAAAGGAATAATATGGTTGTTATTATCTGATATAGTAAAGACAGGAGAGGTTGAGAGGTTCTGTGAGGAGATGAAAAAGTAAAACACTTTTTTTTTTGTAGTTAATTTGAAGTTTATTTTCTTCCAACCACTGACAAAGATTAGACAAGGATTCCTAGTTCAGATTGCAGGACTGTGGAACACATGTCGACCTGGAGTAATAAAATATCTGCGTAGAGAATAAAATTAAGTGCAGGTAGTCATCTGTGATATCATTAATGAACAAAGAAAACAGTAATGGGCCCAGAACACAGCCTTGGGAACACCTGCTTTTTATCATCCATTTAACACTGTCAACATGGAGGATAGTGTTAAATACTTTGGCCAGATCCAAATAAATTGTGTAAAGAGAATGACCTCTGTCTACAGATTATGTGATGTAATCTTCCTGAAGAAGTTAACTAGCCTGAGTAGGCAGGATCTCCATTTAACAAAGCCAAACCGATGCTGACCTAATCTGATAAGGTTTTGGATATCACAGTTTATGAAGTCAGATATGATGCATTCCATGGCTTTGCAAATCAATCAAGTCAGGCTAATGGGTCTATAGTTTCCTGGGTCCAAGGCAGGGTTTGTGTTGGGGCATCATAAACTACAGTTCACCATACTTCATGGAAAAAAATCCCCAAACTAAGCTTAGATTAAGTAATTTAAGAACAGATCAATCAGGGCATGTTTGGTACTAGTCATAAGTCTTTCAGGTAAATTAGCAGGCTATATAGAAGTTGTATTTTTGGTCTTCGAGCACCTTCAATATACATTCTTTTGTAATATAAGGAGGTGTAAAGGATTTGTGAATATGTGGAATTAAAATAGTTGTTTCAGGGATAAAGTGTACACTGAATGTTTCATTTAGTATATCTGCTATGTCTACTGGGTCTGAAAAGGTCCAGAGCCCTTCTGAATGGCATTTCTTAGTTTCCAACTGTAACCAAAGGAAGGACTTATTCTTGATTTCAGAAGCTAATTTGAGTTCATGATTTGCTTTACTAACCCTGACAGTAGCTTTTAGTTCTTTACTAGTATTCTTGATGCAATCTTTAATATAAAGAAGCTTATATCTGTTGTATGGTTTATGATTTTCTTTTCTCTCACATTGTAGAGTTTATTTAGCTGGTGGATCACCAGGGTGGTTTGTTCTTAAACTTTCCATTGCATTTGCCTGTCATAAGTTAATGGGCTACTTCAAAGCTAACTGCTCTTGTAGATCATTTTAAAACTAGCCAATTATCCCAGCTGGTGCTTAAAATTAGGACTTCAGATTTACCTAACCTGATAATTACTAGATCAAAACAGATATATCCCATGCATTGGGATAATGCATTTAGGAGTTGCCTATGTCCATTAGCAGTATGGAGGTGGGGGGGGTGCTGGGGCATCCCATCCATTGATCCAAGTTACAGTTGAACGTGGTCAGGTATTAGCTTTGTTTTATGTGGATGGAGAGTCTGTCCCAGAGCAGTGGCATACTGTTTGAGATATACCTTCCCCTCCAAACCATTCTGTTAATGTTATAGGAGAGGTTTAGGTCTCTGGATTCAATATTTCTGATACCATCTGACTTGTGGATGTCAAGTAAGTCCATCAGTAATGGGTCAGAGGATGTTTTGTATGCTAAACACAGGTTACCTCTTAGCAATCTGTAAGAGACCAAATATAGGGCTTTGAAGCAGTGCACATAAGATAAATTGTTAAGGCCTTGTATGCTTTATGCTTTTTGCAAGATATCACTGCAGGCATTCCAGTTGCTGCATGCGTCTGGACAAATACATGCCAAAAAGGGCATTATAATCAATGATTGGCCTAATGAGGTCTACGTAAAGAGAGACAATGACATCCCTGGATCTAGAAACAATCCCCTTGCTTATGAGCTGCATAATGTAGGACTTCCTTACTACAGCGGACACATACTGGTCAAAAGTTAGGTCACTGTCTGCAGAAGTTCCCAAATCCCAAA
The DNA here is from genome assembly GCF_019279795.1 of Protopterus annectens. NCBI lineage: Eukaryota > Metazoa > Chordata > Ceratodontiformes > Protopteridae > Protopterus > Protopterus annectens. The sequence goes on along the minus strand of NC_056725.1, from coordinate 1,543,475,280 downwards.
ACTACTGGGACAATTCTTAGGGGTGTGTTGTCAGTGTGGTAGTTCACCAGGTGAGTCAACGTTTCAAAGGTGATAATAATGCATTTTTTGGCATTTAGCTTTAGTTCATGTGTCTGGCACCAGTTACCTTTTTGGGAGAAGCCTACCCATAGGCTGGCTGCGTCCTTTGGAGATTCAATCACTGCTCCTAGTTTGCAGTCATCTGTAAACTTAAGTTAGTCAGCGCCCTTGTTATTTGCTTTTACTTCTGAGAAGTAGATTCTGAACAAAATAGATTCCATCACTGAACCCTGGGGGACCCAACTAGTCACTGGTCTTTTTGTGGAGGCACCTTCCCCTAATTTAATAGCCTGCATCCTATCTGTGAGCTAATTGGAAATCCAACAGCTGAAAATGGGGTTATTACTATTTTATTAAGCTTTTATACTATGCCTGAGTTGGGGATTGTCAAAAGTCTTGGCTAGGTTGAGTTAGGCAGTGTGTACTGTTTTAACTTCATACATTGCTTTGGTGACCTTCTTAAAAAAGTCCACCAGGTTCGGTAAGCCTGACCTGCCTTTGACAAATCCAAACTGAGACTGGTCCAGTGTTTGGCGGTTATATATTACTGATTAATTCCATAATAATTTTTTCCATGGCTTTGCATATGAGGTTGGTAAGACTTGGATGGCTATAATTGCCTGGGTCTGTGGAAGGTTCTCCTTTATACAGGAGAATCACTATCGCCTGTTCTCCATTCACTTGGTACAAAACCTGTATAGATGCTAAGGTTGAACTGTGTTGTTAGGGGTGTGGCTAAATCATACTTTATGCTATTAAAAATGCAACCTGGGATATTGTGAGGACCAACTGATGCAGTATTTTGTGCTTTTTATAGCACTTTCAGGACTTGGTATTTTGTGTTTGCTAGTGGCGAGCTGGTTTCAAATATTTCATGTATCACAGATGGGAGGGGGCAAAGTTTGGGCTGAATTTATCAGCTGGTAGGTTAGTTATATCTGCAGCTTCAGTGTAGGTAACAACATTTTTAGTCAGCTCAGTGCATTGTTGCATTGTGCATCCTGATATTCTGAACAAAATTAAAAAAGGCCTTATGATTGTCCTTTGCTTGGGTGGATATTTTCACCTCAAACTTGGCTTTGATGGATTCAATTAGGCAGCCGAATTGCTTGTTGTTTATATTGCTCTTCTTACTATAAGCCAATAATCTATTCATTTCTAATGTAAAGATTGTTGATATTAAACTTCCACCATGGGGGTTGTTTTTGTGGTATGCTCTTCACTTGTTTCTACAGGGTACAGCTGCATCTATGCAGGCGTTTACATGCTGATATAGCTTAGTGGTGTATGTTTCCACATATTCAGTAGAGTTAACTGGGTTTAGTGGGGATATGGAACCTGCTGATGAAGTAGGTAGTCGACCCTGTATTCAATGTTAATTCTAAGAAGACAGCTTGACAGTCAGACCTAACAAGTAATGATGAAAATATGATAGGGATGATTCAGGATGCCCCCATACCAGTAAGGACTAAGATGTTATTCCCCCTAGTGAGTAATTCAACTAATTGTTTCAGGGTGTATTGACAAAGTCCAGGAATCTCTGTGCTTGAGCACTAGTGGTAGTATAGGTGGATAGTTTAGATCACTCATGAAAATGGTATTAGGGTTAATATTGAGTGACTCTAGTTCTTGTAGATTGGCACTGACGCTTGCTAGGCTCATAGAGGGAATACTGTAGTTAGCCAATATGTAGTAAGGGACCTTTATGATGGTGATTTGTACGTGAAGAAACTGTAATGCATCATGCTGCTTAACCAGCCTTGATGTGAATCTCTTTTAAATAATGACTGAGACAACTCCACTTTTTTTCCCTCCTACGTTGTGGCTGATCTAAAAGTGTAGAAAGCATTATAGCCCCACACAGCCTGAGTACAGTCCGCCATTGTGAACAATGTCTCGGTCACTACACAGATGTCTACTTCTGCCAGGCTGAGGGGGGCATGTAAAGGGGTGGAGTTTCTTGTTTAGGCTCTTAGAATTGATCAGTAACACCTTCACATTTTCCTCTGGTTTGTTCATTATACTGGTAGGTATGTCTAGCTGAATTACTGAAGTCAGTTATCTTTTGCTCGTACTGCAGCATCATCCCTGGAAAACGTAGAATGTTTATCAGTGCTAGGCTTATACCTGCCTGGGACACATAGTCTGAGAGCTCCATCATGTCTTTTTTCATATAATCTAAGGAGACATATATATCAAGCTATTGTCACTCACATGTAATATGACAGAGTCCAAGGACTTGAGTGCATGTGTGATCTAACAGATCATGACACTAGAGAGGCAACTAATTGTCACGCTTACCTTGCTCAGCCTGGTAAGAGGTACATGTGAGAACTGATAGGACTCTAGAATACTGGAATGAACTGGAAATAACTGGAAGAGGCTCTCAATAATAATCTGCTCAAGGAAGAGAGACCTCCAAAACATAAATGCAAGCAAACTTCACCCCCCCCAACACAACCCAAATGACACATAACCCACAGACTCGGTGTACCACTCAACCATAGCCCATAAGGCAAAACAACGTACCCAACACACTAGTCATAAATGACTCTATAATCAGGCACACTGATGTCCCACTCACCAGGCTAAACAAGGAGAAGGTTACTTTCAGCTGCCTGTCGGTTGCCAGGATCTGCCACATAACCCACGCACTCAGGTCACTCCACAACAAGTACAAATATGACTCTATCATTGTCCATGTTGGTGTGAATGACCTGAGACATACCTCCCAGGACTACATGAAAAAAGACATGGAAGAGCTCTCCGATCTTGTAGCCCAGGCAGGTATGACCCTAGCCCTGAGTAGCATCCTGCCATCATCCAGAATGATACTGCAGTTCAAGGACAAAATGATTGACTTCAACAATTGGCTAAGCTTCTGGTGTCATTCTAAGGGGATCCAGTATCTGTCTGCCTGGGACGACATGGTCAACAGACCACAATGCTTTGCCAGAGATGGCCTGCACCTGTCACCCCTGGGATTCTGGATACTGGCTAAGGCTCTTGCTGCCCCTATAGTGCCTTTTTTAGGCAAGGTTCAAATGACAAATTCACCACTGTAACAGGATCAGGCAAGCAAAAACTGAGGGTAATGCTCCTCAATGCCAGAAGTCTAAACCTCAAAGTGCACTCCCTCGAGGCACTGCTTAAACTGGAGAACATTGACATCTGTGCAGTGAGTGAGACCTGGTTCAAGGGTTCAGAGAGCACCCCTGCATTACCAGGCTACGGCCACCTAACCAGGACCGGAACACCAAAGGTGGAGGTGTGTCCATATTCATTAAGGATATCCACACGTCCAGGCTAGTTACTTGGCATAATGCATCCGAGGTTATCCAAGTGCAACTAACTCTGGGCAAAACTGCAATCCAAACTGTAGCTTGCTACAGATCCCCCACCATGCCCCAGGATTCCCACTCCTCTTTTCTTGATATACTGGAAAATATTAGGGTTCAACCAAACACCCTAATAATGGGCGATTTCAACTACCCCACCATTAACTGGGAAAACTACTCATGTACTAACTCCTTTGCTCAACGATTTCTGGAATTCATAAATTCCAGTGCCCTGGATCAACTTATCCACACCCCCACCAGGGGCAACAATATCCTAGACCTAGTCATTATCAACATGAGTGACCGGTGTTCCACACCTGAAGTCATCTCCTCATTGGTCAGATCCGACCATAAGCTAATCACCCTTGATATCCGCATCCTGCCCCCACCCCCCATTAAGGAAACCACGATAAAAAATTTCTCCAAAGCCAACTTCATGCTTCTTAAGACAGAAGTGGCAAACTTCATAACACCCATGCAGATGGACAATACAGTTACGACTGCTGAATCCTACACAGATGCACTCTATAAGCACATACATGAGTGCATGGATCGTGCTATCCCAAGCAGAACCAAGATGCCATCCTCCAAAAAAAGGAAGCCAATCTGGTGGTCTCCTGTCATAAACAAACTCTACAACAGAAGGAAGAAACTGTTGCAAAAGAGAGTAAAATCCCATGAGTGGAGGAGTTCCCTGGTCAGCCTCAGTAAGAAGCTGAGATCCCTTATAAGATCCTCCAAAGCTAGCTACAAAAACAAAATCACCACTGATTCTAGAGACAACCACAAAGCATTCTATAGCTATGCCAAGAATCTCAATGGCAACACCCAGATTTGCTCTGAGTTACAGCACAACAGCATGAAAATTACAGAACCAACTGATATTGCCAACATCCTGGCAGATAGGTTCAGTGCTAACTTTACCCTCCCCTCACCCCCTAAAGGGCCCATATCTATACAGGAAGAATGCAGAGTCCCTGTAATCATAATTACGCAGGTAAAAGCTGCACTCTCTAAAGCCAAAAACACAGCATCCATGGGACCAGACAACATCCCGGGCTGCATTTTACACGAACTTCAGAATGAACTGGCTCCCCACCTAAGCACCATGTTTAATCATAGTCTCACATCAGGCTTTGTGCCCACTGAATGGTGCACAGCAACAGTTATCCCACGCCACAAAGGGGGAGCAACCACTGATCCTGGCAACTATCGCCCTATTAGCCTGACGAGCCTGGTCTGTAAGGCCATGGAATGTATCATCATGGAACTCATAAACAAAGACATTGGTAATCTCCAAACTCTGGACCCCACCCAGTTTGGGTTTGTGAAAGGCAGATCATGTCTCCTGAACCTGACTGACTTCTTTGAGGCAGTCACCAAAGCTGTAGACGAGGGTAAGGTGGTTCACACAGCCTATCTTGACCTTGCCAAGGCTTTCGACACCATCCCCCATTCTGGAATTATAGCTAAACTCACTAAACTAGGTATAAATCCCTACGTCACAAGATGGGTTACCAATTGGTTCACTGACAGAACCCACACTGTAAAAGTTGCAGACTCCAAATCTGACTTCAAACCAGCGACAATTGCAGTACCACAGGTTTCAGTCCTGGGACCTCTCCTGTTTGGTATCTACTTCTCTGAAGTACAGGCTAACACAGAAGGCCTTTGGCTAATGAAGTTCGCAGATGACTGAAAACTAGGAGCCATAGTCGAGTCCCCAAATGATGTGGACATCCTACGGAAGGGCCTCACTGAGACAGATGCCTGGTGTCAGAGCCATGGCCTCAAGCTCAATGCCAAAAAGTGCAGTGTCATCCCCTTTGGTAAAAACTCTGTACCCATGAACTACCACATAGGCAGCAATCTACTTAACACTGAATGTGTGATAAGAGACCTGGGGACCCACGTGGACAGTAGTCTCTCCTTTGATAATCACATCGCCACAGTAGTCAGAAAATCCTTCTACGTGGCACACCTCATCACAAAAGGGTTCTCATCTAGGAAAAAAGAGGCCATTGTTCCCCTCTACTCATCACTCATTAGACCCATTATAGAATACAATGCCCCTTTTGGAATGTACCTCAAAAGTCATCTGCAAAGAGGATTACTGGCCTCAAACAGATGCCCTACATTGACCGTCTCAAAAAAGTCCAGCTTTACTCCGTAGCATATCACCTACTCTGAGGTGATCTCTGCCTAACATATAAAGCTATGTCAAACTCAGAGCTGTTGGACATGCTACACCTAAGGAAATCCCAATTCCTCTGAGTGACACGCTCTAGGGACCTAAACCTTGTCACCACAATAAACAGGACATGCTGGAGGGATAGATTCCTGTCCCAGAGACTTCCCATACTCTGGAAAAAACTACCCATCTATGTCAAGCAAAGTTCCTCATTAGCACTCTTCAAGAAAAATCTTGATAAGTGGATGAGAAATAGGAAATACACCCCGGGGATCACTCCGGTGGCTCTGCCTGACAGGGGCACAGGAAAAGACCTTTCTTAGGTGGCATAAGCCAGGGAACCTTGTTGGCTAGGCTTACTTAGGCCCTTGGGCCGATAGCCTAGTACCTACCTATGAATGTCTTTTTCTGTTAATTATCCAAATTTGTGCTGAACAGGTGTCAGTCTCTCCTTTATGTACCAAATCTTCTTGTACCTCTCAGAATAAAGTCTGCAAACACTGTAGTTCAGTTAAGTATGCTTTGTTATGTACAGTGGAGGTGGATGTCAACAATATCTGAATAAAGACTTAAAGCTCATGGCTTCTGCACTCGTTATACTGTCTGTAAATTCTGTACTCAGAATGTGATAATTACTGTCTTCAGTAACAGTGCTGATGATTGTGTCTGAAGTTCCTTTCCTACTGAATAATATCTTTAATATTCTGGAATGCTGGATATTTGACCTGCCTTCTGCACTCACTTTCAAGTGTTTGTACCAAACTTCTGAGGACTGCAGTGCAACGACTTTCTGCATATCAGTCCAAACAAACTAATTATCTAAAGTATCTCCTAATAATTCCAAAACCCTGTAAATTTCTACTCGACTCCTTGGTTCCCAAGCCTTGTACCATACAAACAAAATGTGCTTGTACCCAATGTACTGCACAATCTGTTCTTATCAATATTCTTGACTAAAGGTTATTTTCACTGATTAAAATTGCATTCAATGAAACTGTATACAAACTGTGAAGGCCTTCTTTAATATGGCTGCATTTTTAGACTTATGAAAAGAAAATACTGTATTTTTGTCTAACAAAATACATTTAAATGAAACCTGATCTTACAGTACATCTGTAGGTTTTACAGTGGAGTCATCTATAATTAAAATATTTGGTTTAGTAAATACCTGCCCTAGGGACTCAGCATTCATAACTCTGGGACTCCCAGTGCTCTGGCAGACAGTAGGCTGAAGAGGTGGATACTGTTGTTGTGGGTCCTTTATGCCTGTGTTGCATTTTGGATGTCTTTGAGGTTTTAGAGCTCAGCATATGAAGGATTATGTGCAGTATGATGGCCATGGTGTGGTGTGGTATGTGGTGCACTGCTGACAATCCTGATGTCCCAGTTGTCTGTGAATGAGATTTTAGCCTCCGGTGCCATTTTATGTGTACTTCTCTCACATATGTTATGCTGTTTGAGTAGTAGATTATTGTCAGAAAACATGAGACATTTCTTACACTGTCTCAAGTATCCATCTCAGTCAAGCTGGCTACAGAAGTTGTGGGGAAGTGCTAATCCATGGTTTAGACAGGAATGATTTAGGAGGCTGAAGGACTATAACTGCTTTGAGCTGGGCTGGTGTTCAGATGCAGTGGTGAGTTTAGGTACTTATCAATGTATAGGGATAGCCCAGTCTAGACACTTACCTATGTGGGAATAGAACTTTTTGTAGAAATGGCAGCTGTGTCGGTGCCAGACCTGGTGATGTTACAAATGAAATTTAGATTCCTCATCATGGAGTTTGTGGAGATTTGTCCATTTGAAATTCTTGAATTCAGAATTATTGACTGCAGGCATTTTAGAGACTTATAGAGTCAAAGGTTGTTAATAAAAGCCCTCTAACCAATCTAAACAGGCAGCATTGTATTTTTTGTAAGGGCCTTTCTAATCCTAGCCAAGTTTTCCCAAAAGAATAATGATGCCCTGTCTCCAAATACAACATTGAAAACCAGGCATTTATAAGCTACCTCTGTCCATGAGGGACATGGGTGCCAAGCCCAGTGTGAATTTCGTATTCCCCATTCACTGGTCTAGTTTGCACTTAAAATTGGTAATAGATAAACTCATCTTCACATGGATGGGAAGCCTGTTCCATAGGAGGGGCAGCCTGTGGGATACATATCTATCTGTCAAGTATGTTCTGTTTAAGTCACAGACATAATTTAGGTCTCTAAACATTGTAGTTATGGTACTCTTTGACTTACAAATATGTAGAGGATTCATAAGTGTGGCATTTGCAGATGCCTTGTAAGCCAGGCCTAGATCACCCCTCAGCAATCTGTAGGAGACCGAGTACAGGGAAAGGGCTTTAAGGCCCTCTGCATAAGGCAGGTTTGTTATACTTTGTATTCTTTCTGTAAGGAACCTCTGAAGTCACTCTAGTTGCTGCATATGCCTGGTCAGGTACATACCAAAGGGAGCATTGTGCGCTGTAATTCATCTGATAAGGGCAGAGTACAGTGGGATAATAACCTGTTTGGACCTAGATGCAATGCCCTTACTTATAACTTGTGCAACATAAAAGGATTGCCTCACCACTCTGGCTACATAGTGGTCGAAGGTAAGAGTACTGTCTATGTGTGTACTAAGATCCATGACCACTGGGTCAACTCTTGGGGTATATTATCAACATGATAATTAGCTGGGATAGTTGATTCTGAAAGGGAACAATTATGCATTTCTTAGCATTGAGTTTAAGACCATGGATTTGGCAATATTTATTAGTCAGAGATAGACCTTCTTGAAGAATGCTAGTGTTTACAGTGGAGTCAATGATAACCCCCAGCATAGAATCATCTGCAAACAGAGTCATAAACCTTCAGCATTTGCTTCCACTTCAGAAAAATAGATGCCAAAAAGGAGTGAGCCCAGTACCAAGCCCTGGGACACTCCACTAATGACTGGCCTCGTGGTGGAGATGGCCTCACCTATTTTGACCTCCTGCGTCCTATTAGTGAGACAGCTGGCTATCCAACAGCAGAAAGCAAGATTTATACTTAAATTAGTGAGCTTGTCTATAATGCCTGACTGGGGAATTGTATCAGAAGCCTTGGCCAAGTTGAGGTAAGCTGTGTGAACAGTCTTACCTTCATCCAATGCTTTGGTGACCCTATAAAAAAGCTCACCAAATTTAATAGGCATTGACCTTCCTTTAACAAAGCCAAGCTGTGATGGGTCCAGCATTTGCAGGTTACCTATGTCCTCACTTATCATGTCTATGATGATTCTTTCCATGGCCTTACATATGAGGCTGGTAAGACTTATGGGCTTGCAGTTACCAGGATCAGTGGTTAGACCTCCTGTGTACAGGGGAATGACTGTAGCCATCTTCCATTCCATGAGCAGAAAACCTGACTGAAGGCTGCATTTGAAAAATGATTCAAGTGGACCAGAGAGGTCATGTTTCATACTATTTATTAAATATTCTGGGTAGTTATCAGGGCCCATCAATGCAGGGCTTTTGGCCTTGGAATGTGTATTGATGTCCTGTTCCCTAGTAATGGTTGGGGGATTGTGGTATGCAGTATAACTTTGGATTGTTGGAGGGGGAGTGAGGGGAGAAATTTGAACTGAACCTGTCCTGCAAAAGGTTAGCAATGGCCTCTGGTTCAATGTGGATGATGGCATTTACAATACGTTCTGCACATTGTTGTGTTACAGACATAGCTGTAGAAAGCTTTGTGGCTGCCCTCTACCTGAGAAACTACTTTTTCTTCAAATTTAGGCTTTGAAGTATTAATTAACCCTCTTAGCTGATCATTTAGATTGGTCAGGAGGCTATTAGTATGTGTGACTTTGTTCCTGCTATGCTTGGCCAAGATTTTTCTTTTGTTGTATAATTGATTGATATTGTGATTCCACCAGGGTGGCTTCTCTTTTGAGTTTGTCTTATTCTTAGGACGAGTGGGCACAGCTTAGTCTACACAGCTATCAATATGGCTGTAGAAAGATTTTGCAAATATCTAAGCATATGCTATGGTATTTTTCTGGGTTTGGGGGTGCTTCGAATTTAACCAAGGTGTCACTTAGTAGAGAGAGAGAGGTTAGCCTTGGAATAGTTCCTAAAGGTTTCTGGTTTCACTGGATCCCTGGATTTAATTGCTGTTTTAAGTAATACTGCCTTATGGGCAGATCTGAAGAAAGAAGATATTACATTGGGTGAGGAACACCCCCCATGTTTGTAAGTACAAGGTCAAGGATGTTTGTACCCGTGGTAAGAGAATGGAACAAATGTCCCAGGATGTTGGTATTAACAAATTTAGAAATCCTCTGCCTTGTGTAGTAGAAGCAGTGTTGGATTCCTAATCTATAGAGGGGTAGTTGAGATACCCCATGAATATCATATTAGTGCATTGAGATAGGTTGTATGGGTTTCCTAGGACATGGAGGGGGACCTATAGGTTGCAAGGATAAGGTACGAGACCCTGTTTCTGGTGAGCAGCACATGTATGAGTTCCAGTGGGTCATACTGTTTAACTAGTGTGGATGTGAGGCTGGTTTTAATACAGACTGAGGCTCCTCCACCTTTAGTTCTCTCCTGTGCAGTAGCTTATCTAAAGGTGTGAAAGGCATAATAACCTTGCATTGCTGGGGTACTCTCCACAACTTTAAACCATGTCTCCATTACTACACAGATGTCTACACTCTCTACAGAGAGGAAGGCTTGCAGGGAGTGGTGTTTCTTGTTAAGACTTCTAGCATTGAGCAGTACCACCTTCAGATATTCCTTCATAGGTTCAGTTAACCTGGGAGATTTATCAGTTTGGAATTGCCTAAAAAAGGCACTATGAGGGTAGAAAAGGTTTTTGCCAATATCCAAAAGCCTAGAGGGGATAAGTGCAGACCATCCCTGGCAAAACAGCATGGTCTGTCCACAATATCATCCCAGGCCATCAAATATTATACCCCCATGGACTGACATTAGAAGCTAAGCCAATTGTTAAAAACAATCATTTGCTGCTGATAAAGTGGCATCATCCTTGAAGAAGGTAGTATGCTGCTCAGTGCTAGGCTCATACCTACCTGAGACACATAATCAGTGAACTTGATCATGTCTCACTTCATATAGTCAAGAGAGGTATGTCTCATAAAATCATAGGAGGTTACTAGGCTAATGGTTCTGGGGCCCTTACACGCCTAGCCAAGTTCCAACCATTTTCCCTAGAGTGTCAATGTTTCAAGCAGAACTAAATTTACACCTACTGCCCCTATCCAGGAGGAACGCAGGTGAGACCCCCATGGTAAATTAATGGTTTCCCATATGATCATCCAAATTACACATAAATAGGGTCTACAAAGGGCTCTGCTTCACCTGAACTGCATGTTTGTTCCAGAGGAGAGGTAACCTTTGGGAAATGAATCTGTCTCTCCATCAAGTCCTGTTAATGTCATATACTAGGTTAAGGTCCCTAGATCAAGTGCATCGAGTACCATTTGACTTATGGATGTGCAACATTTCCATTAAAGCAGGATCTGAGATTGCTTTAAACGCAAGGCATAGATCTCCTCCGGGTAGTGTGCATAACACAGAGTATAGAGACATTGATTTCAGACTGTCAATGGATGACGTGCTGAAGGCCGTAAATTATCTTTGTAGGAAACCTTGGTGGTCTCTCCATTTGCTGCAGGTGCCTGGTAAGGTAAATACCAAAGGGAGCATTGTACTCTGCTATTGGACTGATGAGATAAGAGTATAGGGGGGTTATGACCTCTTTTTTTCTGGAAGCAATGTCCTTACTTATGAGATGGGCAGTGTACAAACCCCTTCTTACCACTGTAGGGACATGGTGGTCAAAGGAGAGGTTGCTATCATCATGACAAAAGGCAAAAAAACAAAACAACAATGGCCAGTCAACCAGTAAAATATTTATTGTACAAATCCACAGATTCACTAAAACACTCGCGCTTCAGCTCAGAAAGTCTTCAAGGAGTAAAAACACTACATAATTACACATCTTAAATAGTTCTAAAAGCACCTGCTACTAATTGCATAATTAAATAATTAAACTAAAAATTTCCAATTACAATCTGTATTGAGTCCAGCAGGGGTCAGAGTTCCACATTTTAAAATGAATACAATTTCCTTATAAATAACTAATCTTTAATAGCCAAACATTTATCATAAATATTTATTTGTTACAAATTTGTCCTCATAAGTCCAACTGGATTACTACCATGATAAAATTTAAAATGCATAGCAAAAGGGCTTTCAAGTCTAATATTCTTGATGTCTCTGACATGTTCTTGTAATATAAGCGTGAAAGCCCTCTTGTTTTCTCCTATATAAAACAACCTACACGGGCACTCCAGTGCATACACAATGCCCTCTGTAGTGCAACAATATCTACAATAGGTCTAAAAGACTTCCATTAATTTTATCAAATGTTCTAACAATATACCTATAGCTAATACAACCATTACAGGGAAAAGTTTCAATAAATTCAAATTCTTTAAATAAACTATGCACAAGTAAACTAAATTTACTATGAGCAACCATATCTTTATTGTTATGTCCCCTTTTAAATGAAAACAAAGGGGTATCACTTAACATATTAGTACATTTCTTAAATTTTAATAAAAAACCCCAGATCACTTGTTCACTCATTATGTTGTAGGTAGTCACTACAATTTTTTAAATTATTGATATTATTCGTATACTGTTCACCCTGCTCCCATTTTGTATAAGTACACCTTTCCAATTTTAAATATTTTCCCTGAATGTCATTCTTAACTTGATGCAAAGACTTCTCGACAATTTGCTTATCATACCCCCTCCCCCTTCAAATACATACTAGCACTTTTATGTAACTCTATTTCTAACTCACCCCTATCATTACACAATCTAGAAATTCATAAAACTTTACTATAAGGAAATGCCTTAATAGTATGTGGGGGATGACAGATACTACCCTCCAAGAAATGGCTGACATTTTCAAATTTTCTATTAACTCTTGTTTTTAGTTTACCATTACGTAAGCTTTCTAAACAAACATCCAAAAAACTGTACTTTTTCCATATTGCAATCCCTCAGATTTAATACCAAACCTGCTGTTATGTAACTCTTCTATAAAATGTCTAACTACTTCATACCCTCCCTTACATACAAAGACCAAATCATTTATATATCTATAATATTTAAGAGCAAACGTCTGAAAAAAGTCCTTGCTATAAAAATATTCTGTCTCAAACAAACCCATACCTTGTAATTGATGATATAATTCCTTGCTATATTCAAAATAATTATGCATCAAACAAAAATAAACCAAATCTATTATATGATATACTATTGGATTATCTCCTAGAAAAAAATTTAAAACCTCTATATCAAATTTATGTTGTATACTTGTATAGAAGCTTTTAACATCAACAGTAATCCAATACATTTCACTACTCCATTGTAGGTCAGATATTGTATCAAGAAAATCAAACGTGTCTTTGATATATGAAGGTAATTTTACAACTGCACTTAACAATTATTTATATAACAACAAACCAATACTATGCAAAAATAGCTACATGCAGAAACAGTTGGCCCATCCTGGAGGGTCATACAAACTCTTATGAATTTTGGGAAGATAATAAAAAAGTCTATCCCACATTCTTCCCTACAAAACGTTTTTTTCTACATCACTTTTAGACAAATAACCCAGCAACTGGCCTTTATTAAGCAATTCCTGGAATTCTATCAAACATTCTTATATTCACCTGTATTAACTATCCTATACACATTTTTATCATTAAGGAGCTCACAACACAGTTTTAAATACTGCAAATAAGGCATTACTACAACTTTATTACCTTTATTTGAAGGTTAAAAAATATTTTTTATTGCCTACGAAGGTCCTATAATGCTCCCCACTCCATTTTAGTCAAATTATATTGAATTTCACTTTTATTTTTAATAAAATCAGAAGAAGCTGATTCAGTTACAAAATTTACCATAGCCAGAGATTGTTGAACTCCTTCATGTTTAAAAGGGAGTATAAAGCTGCTTTTACATACTATGCAAATGGTATCCAGTTGGCAATACACATTGCATCTAGTTTCTTCTTCTATACTAGATACACGTGAACAGATGGTTCCATCTAAGCTTTCAGCCATTTCAAATGTAGTATGTGATACACTAGTATTCAAAACATCCTCATTATTCCTACCAGAATTATTAAAAATCAATTAAATGTAACTTCCTTACTAAACAGAAAATTTCAGTTTTAAATATGTATAGCCTAGGTAAAACTGTTGGAATAAATTTCAAACCACGACTTAAAACAGACATTTGAGAATCTGTAAAACTGTTGGAATAAATTTCCAACCACGACTTAAAACAGACATTTGAGAATCATTAAGTACATGGCATGAAATATTAACAACCAACCCCAGAACAGTAATTTTCCCCACAATTATAAGTCATAGAGCTTACAGTATTTAAGTTAATACCATCTTGGCTTCTTATCTCACTGCCAGTACTGTCTTTCTCTTGAATTAACATTCCCCTGTTCATGATATGCTCTCCCCCATTTTCTACAATTACCTGAGGTTCTCTGAAATATATCTTGCATATATTTCACATTTTGAACTGGAGAAAGTAGAGGATACACTGTATCATTGCTTTCCCAGTCTGTGGTTCTCCTGTAACATCCAAAGATGTGGGCGACACCCCATGTTGACCCTGATTCACTTAATGATGATGGAAATGCACGCTGGCTTGACATCTCTTGTGACTGGGTTTCCACAGTAAGGCTCTGCCACTTTCATAATCTCGCAAGTCTCTCGGCAATTTAAATTTCTTTTTATCCAGTTAATCTTTTTCAGAGTTGGATAACTTTTCATTTATATCACCCAAACACTGTTCCAACCAAGAGGCACTAGGTAAATTAGAGAGCAAAGCAAAAAGCTGGCTTGACATCTCTTGTGACTGGGTTTCCACAGTAAGGCTCTGCCACTTTCATAATCTTGCAAGTCTCTCGGCAATTTAAATTTCTTTTTATCCAGTTAATCTTTTTCAAAGTTGGATAACTTTTCATTTATATCCCCCAAACATTGTTACAACCAAGAGGCACTAGGTAAATTAGAGAGCAAAGCAAAAACAGAAGCAATTTCAGTTTTTAATTTTTTTTTTTGTTTTAACGCATCCCTTTCAATCAAGATGTTAAGCCAGTCAATGAGACAACGGTGGGCAGCAGCCACCCACCTTGACTTGAAGCTTATCTTCTCCATTGCTATCAAGCTGTGTGCCCAAATCTCTCACCACAGACTGAGAGCATAAGGTGTTGTTATTAATGTGGTAATCTGCAGGGATGATGATACATATTTTTGCCTTTAGTTTAAGCCCATGACTTTGGCACCAATCATTGGTCTGTTTAAGACCTTCTTGTAGAATGTCGACATTGCTTGGGGACTCGATAATTTATTTATTTTATTTTATTTTACATTTGTTAACCGGGCTAGTCTAGCTGGATACATATCCTTTTTCAGTAGAGGCCCGAGGAGATAACCTCTCCTAGTTTTCAGTCATCTGCAAACTTTGTCAGCCATAGACCTTTTGTTTTTACCTGTACATCTGAGAAGTAGATTCCAAATAATAGGGGCCCCAACACCAAACCCTCTGCAACCCCACTGGTTTTGGGTCTGCTGGTGGAGGTTGAGTCCCCTCTTTTCACTGTGTGTGCTCTATCAGTGAACCAGTTAGTAACCCACCTGACAATATATGGGTTAATCCTCACCTGAGTGAGTTTATCAATGATGCCAGAGTGGGGAATAGCATCAAAGGCTGTAGCTAAGTCTAAGTAGGCTGTATGCACAGATTTACCTTCATCCAGGGCTTTGGTGATTGTCTCGAAGAAGTCCACTAAGTTCAGTAGGCATGATCTCCCTTTAACGAAGGCAAACTGGGACGGGTCAAGCATTTGAAGGTCTCTTACATCTTTGTTGATAAGGTCCATGATGATTCTCTCCATGGCCATGCAGAAAAGGCTAGTCAGGCTTATGGGTCTATAGTTCCTGGGGACTGTGGATGCACCCCCTTTATGTAAAGGGATGACGGTAGATGTTTTCCATTCTGCAGGGACATAACCAGTATTTAGATTGAAAAGAGTGCACTAATTTCTGGCTTAATCCATAAAGAATGCAGCCAGGGATGTTATCAGGCCCCATAGAGGGTGTGTTTTTGGCTTTAGAAAGGTAATTTAAGACCTGCTCCTTAGAGATAATAGGTCAAGCACAGGGTTAGGGATACTTTGGGGTATATGAAAGGCCATTTAAGACCTGTTCCTTAGAGATACCTGGTCGGGCACAGATGTTAGGGATACTTTGGGGTATATGTGATGGGGACAAGGGATATATGTGATGGGGACAAGGGAGAGACGTTCTCACTGAACCTATCTGCTAGTAGGTTGGCTATTTCCATGGATTCAGTATATGTGGTGCCATTAACAACAAGTACTGTGCAAATCTGGGGTTTTCCTTTAAGGTTATAGATGTAGCTAATGAATGCCTTATTGTTACCCTTTGTTAAGAAGGCTAATTTGGATTTATGATTAGCTTTAGATTTCTCTATAAGGTGTCTTATTTACTTATTTAAGCAGAGGAAGGAGTGCTTCCAATTTTGAGACCATTCCTTCCTGCTCTTAGATAACAATTTCTTTGTCCTAGTTTATAACCTGTTTATGACAGATGTCCACCAGGCATGTTTGTTCTTTTATGAAGTTCTTACTTTGATCCTGTCCAGTATAGCTAAGTCAATGCAATTGTATAGATATTTATACAAAGCATTAGTGTATATCCCAGTATAGGTGTCCTTGCTATCAGTGGGGGCAGGAGCTATGACGCTATTAATGCTGTCTCCTAATAGGTTGTAACTGACTTTTGTTTCAGTCTAGTTTCTGCTGCGGGTGGGTCAGCTGTAATTGTTACTTCTAATGAGACTGACATGATCAGATCTCACCAGTGGGAGCTGCACATATGGGGTGGTGTAACGGTTTGCCCATGTTAGTGAGCACCAGATCCAGAAGGTCTGAGCCCCTAGTAGTGGTGTCAACCAACTGGTCCAGGGCATTGGAGCTGATGAAGTTCAAGAACCTTTGGGAGAGTGTGTTAGTACACGTATAGTCTGCTCAATCTATGGTTGGGTAATTAAAATCTCCCATAACCAAGGTGTATCTTTAGTGATTCAAGCAGATCCAGGTAGGCAGTGTGGGTATCCTGATTCATGGATGGGGTCCTACAGCAATAAGTTAGAGAGGGGTCCTGCCTGTGGTCAATTGCACCTGGAGTAGTTCAAGGGAATCATTCTGTTTAACCAATTTGGAGGTGTATTTATCTTTGATGAATATTGATACGTCACTTCCTTTAGGTCTCCCGGTCTCATTTAGTGGTCTAAACGTGTGGAAGGCATTGTAACCCAGTATGGCTGAGTGCTTTCTGTGGCCTTAAAACAAGTCTCTGTGAGTGCACAGATGTCAGCATCTTCTAAGTTGAGGACTGCTTCCAGAGAGTGCAGTTTCAGATTTAGACTCCTAGCATTTAGCAGCATAACCTTGAGGTTGTTTTTTGAGGATATTTTAACGTTAGGAATTTTGCTCTTGTGACCTTGCCTGAAAAAGGCACTACTGGGGAGGCGACAGCCTTGGCCAGTAACTGAAATCCCAGGGGTGACAGGTGAAGACCATCCCTGGTAAGGCATCAAGGTCTATCAACTATATCAACTCAGGCTGACAGGTACTGGATCCCCTTAGAATGACACCAGAAACTAACCCATTTGTTAAAGTCAATCTTTTTCTGTCTGTATTGTGGCATCCTCCTAGGTGAAGGTAGTATGCTGCTTAAGGCTAGGGACATACCTGCCTGGGACACATAATCAGAGAGTTCAGTTATTTCTCTCTTCATATAGTCCAGTGAGATACATCTCAAGTCAGTCACACAAGCATGGACTACGATGGAGTCATAACGGTACTTGTTGAGAGACGTGTGTGTGTGTGTGTGTGTGTGTGTGTGTGTGTGTGTGTGTGTGTGTGTGTGTGCGTGCGTGCGTGCGTGCGTGCGTGCGTGTGTGTGTGTGATGTGGCGGATCCTAGCACCTAACAGGCAGCTAACCGTGACCTTTTCCTTATCCACCCTGGTGAGTGGGACATTTGTGTGTATCACAATGGAGTCACCTATGACTAGGATGTTCATAGGTTCATAGGTAGGTACTAGGCTATCGGCCCTGGGGCCTATATAAGCCTAGCCAAAAAGGTTTCCTGGCTTTTGCCACCCAAGAAAATTATTTTCCCCTGTCAAGCAGTGCCACAGAAGTGATCCCCGGGGTGAATTTTCTATTTCCAATCCAGTTGTCAAGATTTTTCTTAAAGAGGGTCAATGAGGAGCTTTGCTTGACATGAATGGGTAGTTTGTTCCAGGGCATGGAAAGTCTCTGGGACAGGAATCTATCCCTCCAGCATGTTCTGTTTATTGTGGTGACAAGGTTTGGGTCCCTGGAGGGTGTGGTTTGGAGAGATTGGGATTTCTTTAAGTGTAGCATGCCCAACAGCTCTGGGTTTGACATAGCTTTGAATGTTAGGCAGAGATCACCTCTGAGTAGGCGATATGCGACCGAGAAGAGCTGGAGTTTTTTGAGACGATCTGCGTATGGTATCTGTTTCCGTATGTGATGGTCTGCATATGTTAGATTTAGTATTATGCTTATGGGCTTGTTCAGTGAGATACAGGTGTGTTGGTTCTTATGTGTATTGTAGTCTGCTGAGGGTGTATTATGTGAAGCATGTTTATGTTTGGGAGGTCTCTGATCTTTAGGATGGTTACTGGTGAGGACCTCCACATATGCAGCTTAAGGTGTTGGTGGTGTGGTTGGTGGAAGAGATGAGGTGTGTAGGCTGACAATCTGCTTTGTGTCCGATATAATGACTGGTGAATGAGAGAGCCTGGACTCTAGGTTCGTAATATAGATGCATCTCTCACATATTGAATTTGTGTGACTTAGGAGAAGCTGGGAGTCTGTGTACATGAGACAACTACTACAGTGTCTCAGGATGCCCAGGTCAACCAGGCTGGCTGTAGAAATAGTGAGAAATTGTCCATCCATAGTGTGGTCAGTAAAAGGGGTTGGTGGACAGGTGAAAAATGTCCAAACTTCGACGGGCTTAATGGGTGGAACTTGTGTGATACCACAGAGGCTTCTCCGAAAATTTCTCCAGGTAATGGGTAACAACCACAAGATACCGCCAACAGAGCACAAGCAGTTGACTAAGGGAAAATTATCTATATAAAAAGTTTGCATCTGTAATTGCCAAGGCTATCTGCAATTGCCCATTACTGAGCAATGGTGCCCAAAGTGCAAACCCGCACAAATGTGGGGTTTATATAGCAGCTAAGAGAAACCTTTTTTAAAACAATTAACCAATTGGAAAGCTCAAGACTGAGCCCTGGTCCAACAACCTTGAGTCAGATGGGTCCTTGATTGCACTCTCCTGCTACAAGGGTGCAACGGGGCCCTCTCTAATAAAAGAAAAATGGATTTTAGTGCTCAAATAAAACAAACAGACCTAGATCCAGCAAACCTGAATCAGGACTATGCTATAGCGAGAACAAAGTGCAATAAAGTAGAAGAAAACTGTTAAAAATGCAGAAATATACAGAAATATGTGAAAATACAGTAAAAAACTGCAAAAAAAAAAAAAAAACAGAGCAAAAAGGTACTTATTTTTGTTTACAGCAGCAGATGCCTCAGATTGATGTGGAGGTCACAGCAGAAAAGCTCATTAACACTCAAATGGACTATGACAAAGTCATACTGGTGCATGTGGCTTAATGAAATGAGCCCCTGAAGGGCATGAAGGATCCAAGCCCAGAAAGATAGCAAACCATGACTCTCTCCTTACTCAGTCTGGGGAGAGGGACATCAGTGTACCTCAATGTAGAATCAACAATGATCAGGAAATTTGGTTGTGCACTGGTTTTCCTTAAGGGCTTAACAGTAGAGGCATTAGATACAGTGTTACTATGTGTAGCGGTAGGTGGCGTTTTAATGGAGTGTTTACATGATGGCTGAGGACCCTTTATTGACTGTGTTGTGCAGGAAGTCTTAGTGTTTTAGGAAGGTTACCTGTAAGTGCCTCAGCATAAGTAGCTTTATGTGAAGTGTCTTTACTCTGTGCAGTAGCTGTTGTGCAGGTGTCACTAACAACCTGTATAGATTTAATTTTGGTTGCATGAGAGAGCTTTGCTTCCACCATTAAAGTGTATTTATACGTCTCTCAAACACCTTTATCTGTTAAGAATAACTGAGTTGTCAGTGTCTGTGAGACAATTGCTACAATGCCTCACAGTACCCATCTCAACCAGACTGGCCACAGTGAGAGAGTAAGGAAGTGCATATCCATGGTTATTGATCCACTAGGGATGAGTGAGACAAATTTAAATATTGACTAGGTCAATAACACAAGGAACTTCATGAGCAACACTCGGCTATGTACAAACTAGATGCTCTAGTAGTTAAAAAAATCTGTCTAGACAGTAATGCCACAAGAGTATAGACCACAAACCTTCCTAATGTAAAATAATAGGTTTGGAGCCCAGGTGCTTAAATCAGAAGAAAGACACTTAGAATAGCAGGCACAATGTAATCAGGCTACTAACAACCAGTAATAAATGCAGCAAATTAAATGCAACTTTGAAAGAGAAGGTTACAAGCTTATGGCCAGACTTAATCAGGGATAAAGAAACTAGAGTGGTGGTACATGTAGTGGTGATATTAGTTAGGATATTATGTACTCTAGTATATTTGTTAACTATCTGTTGCAGGGAATTTTTATTTATTAAATCTAAGAATCTCTGGGGGATACTCAACTTTGGAGGTATAGATGTTCCGTTTTACTGAGTGGTAGTTGATATCTGCTATAATAAAATAATTTTTGACAATACATAGCTCCTCAAGTACATTTGGGAATCTTACACAGTCATCAGGGACATGGAGGGTGTCTTGCAGCAGGCTATAAACTGATGGTTTATCTTGTTCAGGATAATCTGGACTTCAATGAGTCCAATTTGTGTGTCTCTGGGAATCTGCCTAGAGGTGATGTGGTCCTTGAGAAATATAGAAATGGCACTACAGATACCATCAGGCTCAAATGCATGGTAGAGCAAAACTCAGGAATGGAGAGAGTGTTACTTGTACATTGAAACCAGGTTCAAGTTGCAAGAGAGTCTCAAAATCAGGCAATTTGTTGTTAAGACATCTGGCATGGATGGCTTGATATGATCCAATTTAGGGTTGGAAATGGTTACATTGATGTCTGCTACACTGGGATATCCATTACCCAAGCTTTGCCTAAAAAGGCACTACGGGGGCAGCAGGAGCTTCAGCCAATATGTGGAATTCATAGAATTAAAGGTGCAGGCCAACATTGGCAAAGCAAGTTGGAGTGTCAATTATCTTGTCCTGTGCTGATGCATACTGGACCCCCTCCCCCTCCCCGAATTATACCAACTATGCAGACAATTGTTGAATCTAATACTTTGCTCATAAAGATACCTTTATACAAAGAAAAGGAAGGATTCCACTCAGGAGCAGTGCTTTACCAGCAATGGACAAGGGCATGATGAAATCCAAGGTACTTCTCTGCATGTCCTTCAGGGTTGCACACCTCAAGTCATTCACATCCACATGGAGTAATACTAGGTCATAATCTTTTGTCTAGTGACAGAGGCCTTAGTGTCCATTGGATGCCATGGATCCTGACACCCAAAAGACAACTAACTCTAACCCTGTTTTTGTCCAGTCTTGTGAGTGTGAAACCCATGCGATTGACAGTAAGATTCATCAGTTAATAAGACATTACACTTTTTATTCATGGAATTTGGGATATTGGATGGTTTTCTGGCCTTTACTGATGGGATGGTGGACATCTGCTGATGCCTACTCTTCTTAATCCTAAGAGGCTTCAGTATGGGCTTGTTTACAGCCTCAGAAAAGTCAGTTTAGTGTCATAGTGATGAGATGTGAGTAGTAGAGTATAATGATCACAGGCTAACATTCTGGATGTGATGGAAGCTTGCAGACTGTCTAGGTATTTACACTTCTCATTGATTGAATTATTTGTGTCAAGTAGAAGTTCACAGCCCATGAGCATATACCAGCTCCTACACTGCCTAAGAGTACAAACTTCTATCAGTAAATCAGGACATTCCCAGTACCTGCTCCCTTCCCCTTATATCTAGGGAACAGGTCATCACTGCTCTCTTAAAGGCAAAAAATACAGCCTCCATGTGACCTGATAACATCCCGGGCTGCATCCTACATGAACCCAGGCAAGAACCTGCAGCACCATTAGGTGCCCTATTCAACCAAAGCCTGAGTACTGTCTTTGTCCCAACTGAGTGGAGGACAGCCACTGTCATTCCTTTCCACAAAGGAGGAGCATCCACCAATGCAGAAAATTATAGACCCATCAACCAAACTAGCCCGATCTGCAAGGCCGTGGAATGGATTATCATGGGTCTCATTAACAAGGACATTGGCAGCCTTCAAGCATTCGATACCGCACAGTTTGGCTTCATCAAGGGGAGGTCATGTCTGTTAAATTTGGTTGACTTTCTTGAGACTGTCACCAAAGCCATGGAGGAGGGGAAGACAGTGCACACCGCCTACCTTGACCTGGCCAAAGCCTTCAACACTATTCCCCACTCAGGCATAATAGATAAACTCTCTCAACTAGGCATCAATCTGTATGTTACCAGATGGATAGCTAACTGGCTCACTGATAGAACTCACCTAGTCAACATAGGGGAAGCCACATTAAGCAATAGACCCTTATCAAGTGGCGTACCCCAGGATTCGGTCTTGGGGCTTTTGTTATTTGGGATATAATTTTCTGAGGTGTAGGCCAAAAACAGTCAGTTAAGACTGACAAATTTTGCAGATGACTGCAAGCTGGGAGCTGTCATCAATTCCCCTAGTGACATGGACATCCTCCAAGAGGGTGTCACACAAACAAATGACTGGTGCCAGAAACATGGCCTCAAGCTGAATACAAAAAAATGCATCATCATCCCCTTTGGGGAGAGTGACATCCCCACAAATTACCACATTAATGACAATGTCCTAAGCATGCAGTCAGTCGTGAGGGATTTGGGCACCCAGATTGATAGCAAATTGACTTTTGACCACCATGTTGCTTCCTTTGTACGGAAAGTTTTCTATATGGCCCACCTCATAAGTAAGGGTATCTCATCCAGGGACAAGGAGGTCATAACATCCCTGTATTCTTCCCTTATAAGGCCCATTATTGAGTATAATGCCCCTTTCAGCATGTACCTCACAAAGCACATGCAGCAGCTGGAGACCTCAGAGGTTCCTCACCAGGAGAATCCAGGGCCTCAAAAATCTACCATACACAGATAGGCTAAAAGTCCTAGCCCTCTACTCAGTTTCATACAGACTCCTCAGAGGTGACCTCTGTCTGGCATACAAGGTGATCTCGGATCCTGCCTTGATGGGATTGCTGCATACCCCAAGTCAAGCTCCACTTGAGTAACCTGCACGTGTGGCCTCAACTTGATCTGTGACATCAGTAGGACTTGTTGGTGGGACAGATTTGTGTCCCAGAGACTCAGTAGGACTTGTTGGTGGGACAGATTTGTGTCTCAGATACTTCTGCATCTGTGGAATAGACTCCGTCTCCAAGTCAAGCAGAGTACCTCTTTACCCCTTTTTAAGCACAACCTGGATAACTGGATGAGAAATAGAAAATACATCCCTGGGATTCCACCCGTGTCCCTACTGGACAGGAGCACTGGGTGCTGATTTGTCTAAACATGGACTAAACTCTTGGCTAGGCTTATAAGGGCCTCAGGGCCAAAAGCCTAGTAATTTTCTATGATCCTATAATCTTATGAAGCCGGCAACAAAAGGAATGCAAACATGTTCATTTAACATTTTGTCCGGTTAGGTCTAACTGCTCAGGATATACAGGATATACTGTTCATAGTTTGATGTGGTGTAGGGTGTAGAAAGAGAACTAAGCTAGGTGAAGACAAGCTGATTCTGAGCACTTAAGAGAGGTTTAGAGCAGCTACATGTACATTATGTGAAAACAACACAGCTTGTACAGCAACAGCAATAAGAAGTCTATGCTCAGCTGGTAGTGATGGGGTAATACTGAGAGGCACAGCAAGCAACTAATTTAAGCCTAGTGCAAAAATGCCCAACTACAGCAATACTGTATCAATAAAATGCTCAACTTGCAACTTATAGCAGCATTATGTAACTATGCACAGCTTTCAACAATACAGTTATGCTGAAATACTCAACAAGCATGCCAGCAAATGACCAAACACCCTATGAGGCTGTTCAGACACTCTGAGTGACTACTGAAAAGCATTGCCCATAATACAGCATCACCTACAGCGGGATTGTACTGAGTGCAACTGCTTGTAAAATGGCACAATATATCAAGAAAACAGAACATTGAAACAACCAATCAGAATACAGTTTTCTACTAGGCCAGCAATAATTTAAACTCTAAGAACAGTAACAAATTGCTCACTCTCACAAGATAATTAAAAACAGTGTTCCAACATGGCCAACAAACACTTGCAAACAAGTTGTGGCAAATTAGCAATATGCACAGAAATCAGAAACACAGCAACAAATAAAGCTGTTATCTCAGGTGTTAAACAACAACTTAAGGAATTAAAACACACTTCGCTGGTGTGTGAAGGGACTGAAGATGGGAATCAAATCCACTAAACTTGGCTGTGTGTATGGCACTTTACTAAGTGATCTGGTTGCAGTTTTAGTCAGGACCACTTCAGGGCCTTCATGCAACTTGATTGTCTGTTGTATCCAGCTGTTGCTCTAACTTCTGTCCAGGTTATCAACCAAGAAAAGAATATAGCAAGTGTACTGCACACAGAAACATGTGGGTTAATACTATTTCTCAGGATTAATGCTACTCTTTTGCTTCTGGTGAGTGAAGGCCCTAAGGATCATTGATTCTTAGATGAATGCAGTTGTGTTGAGACCAGCACTGTCTCAACAACCAGATAGCACCTGCAGTAATCAACTACAAACCTCATAGGTGCCACTCCCCCCTTCAGCCCATATTAGTAAGCACCTAGAATCACAGATTTGCACTTTCCAACCATCCGTGCTTGATGCAGTTATTTAATGCTATTAGAGGCTCATAAGAAGACACTATGAATAACAAGCAGGAATCACGGCACCACACTAAACCTAACTCCCACAGATCAGACGAAACACGTACATCTGTATATGCTGAGGCTCTTGAAAGTAACCTACTTAAACCGCAAAGGCTTCCTAAATGTAATCTAATCAACAGGTTCCTTCAACAATCTCATAATACATAATGCAGGCACCAACCACCTTGAAACATACATCAAAGAGTCACAGTGTCTCATTTCAAAAGTCCATAAGGCAAACGTCCACACAATCCAACATCCTAGTCATAGATGACTGTATTGTGGGAGGCACCCTGATGCACTACTCACCAGGCTGTGCAAGGAGAGTGTCATGGCCATTTGCCTATCAGGTACCAGGATTCACCACATCATGCAGGCATACATATCCTTGCACTTTAAGAACACATATGACACAGTCATAATACACATGGGTATAAATGACTTGAGATGTATTTCACTGGACTATATGAAAACAGACATAATGGAACTCTAGGAATATGTGTCTGAGGCAGGAATGAACCTAGCCTTGAGCAGTATTTTACCATCACCAGCAATTTTATTTATTTATTATTTTATTTATTTTGACATTTGTTAACTGGGTATGTCTGACTGAGCATGAGCCCATATTCAGCGGTGGCCCGGGGAGATAACTTCCATACAGAAACACTTATCTAGATTGAAAATAACAGTTTGTATAAAAAGCTTCGTGTACAAGCCAAACTGTAATACAATGGTAACTGTAGATACAGGACAATCTCAAAATACAATACAATAGCAGATAAATCAGCAGGCTGTGAAGTAAGTGATAAGGGAAATCAAAGTTAGTAACTATGGTCACAGATAAACCTCAGAATAATGATGCTGCAATACGAACAAAAGATTATTGACTTCAACCATTGCCATAGCTTATCTTGTCATTCAAAGGGTGTCTGATATATATTACACTGGGAATAAATAGTAGACACTCCAAATTGTTTTGTCAGTGATGGCCTGCACCTATCTCCCCAAGGCTTTGTATATTTGTTATAACTTTGTTCTCCCCATAGTGCCTTTTTTATACAATTCCAGTCCTCAAAAGCCTCCAATATAAGAAAACAGTCTCTGGATAACATATAGGTATTGCTACTCAATGCTAGAAGCCTTAACAAGAAATTCCACTCCCTACAAGCACTCATGACTCTAGAAAACATTAAGATATGCATTGCTATGGAGGCCTGGTTCAAAATCATTGAGAGCAGTCCACCAGTGCAGGATTTCCTTGTCTACCACACATTTAGGCCTACTGCACCAGATGAAGGCACTAAAGGTAATGGTAATCGACCAAATCGGACCACAAGTCACGCACATTCACCTTAATACTGAAGATAAAAGCATCCTCCAATACCTCGCTATTCAGACATTATGCCAAGGCTCTCTACTGAGAGCGAGTGATGGCTTGTCTAAATTCAACATCCCTTTCCAACTTGATAACCCCACTGCTGATGTAGAATCCTCTACTGCCAAATTCTATGCGCATGCATAGATTCTTCTGCCCACTTTCATTGCAAATCCCCAAATAAAACAGGGTCTATAATAAAAGAAAAGACTCACTGCAAGTAAAAATAAATGTAATTTTGAAGATGCAAAAAAAACTCTTGTTAAATTTAACAGGAAATTCCAAATGCTGATCAAATCTTCCAAAGCCAGTTATGAGTAAACACTGCCACCCAGGCAAAATACAACTTCTTTAACTATGTTAGAAACCTTCAAAATGATGCCCAGCTCTGCAAATACTTGGACCCAGAGGACATAGCCAATCTACCAGCAGATAAATTTAGCTCAAACTTCATTCCCTCTCCCTCCCAACATTTCTAGATCTCATACCAGCATCTACATCCTCCTCTAATCTCCTATGAACAAGTCATCCAGGCACTATCTATAACCAAGAACACTGATTCTATGAAATCAGATAGCATGCCAGGCTGCTTTCTAGCCAGCTTGAAACGGACCTGTCAGATCCCCTACAGAGGCTATTCAATGTCAGCCTCCAAGAAGGCTTTGTGTCAGACGAATGAAGGACAGCAACTGCCATCCCCTTACATGAAAGTTTGATGTCATTGTATCTGGGAAATTATAGACCTATAAGTCTGACCAGCTTCATCTGTAAGGCTATGGAAAGGATCATTGTGGAACTAATACATAAGGCCATATTTAACCTGCAAACTCTGAATCCAAGCCAGTTCACATTTGCTAAGGGTAGATCCTCTCTGCCTAACCTGACTAACTTATTAGAAAAGGTTATCGAAACAATGGATGAGGGCAGATCAGTATACCCCGCACATCTAGACCTTCCAAAGGTGTTTAACACCATCTATCACTCAGTATCATAAGTAAACTGTCCCAGCTAAATGCTAATCTCTGTGTAACTCATTGGAGAATAAATTGGTTTACAAATAAAACCCAAGAAATTAGGGTGGGCAGCTCTACCTCCTACAAAAATCCCATCATTAATGGCGTACCCCAGGATTCAGTTCTGGGGCCACTCCAATTTGGCATTTACTTCTCAGTGGTCAAAGCTACTGGTAAGGGTTTATGCTACTGGTAAGGGTTTATGGCTGACCAAGTCTGCAGATGACTGTAAACTTGATGCCATCATAAACTCCCTAGAGGACACCAAGATCTTAGAATAGCTTGTTGTCAAAGACATGGACTAAAACTGAATGCTAAGAAATGTATAACAGTATCCTTCAGCAAGCAAGAATTCCATTGCAATTATCACATTGGCAACACACCGCTAAAAATTGTTCCAGTAGTTAGGGACTTGGAAATCTCTGTAGAAAAAGAAATGTCCTTTGATCACCAAGTATCCACTGCTGTAAGGACGTGCTTTTTCATTGCACAGCTTATTACTAAGGGCATGACATCCAGGTCCACTGATGCAATCAACCCAATGCGCTCTGGACTCAAGGCTGATCATTGAGTATAATGTCATCTATGGTATGTGCCTATACTAACGTTTGATACAAATGGAACATCCACAATGCCTTCTTACTAAGAAAATCCCTAAATCATAACAACTATGCAGACCAACTCAAAGCCTTGGCCTTCTTCTCAGTACCATACAGGCTATTGAGAGGTGATCTCTGCCTCACGTACAAAGACTCAACAGACCGTATCTTGTCAGATTTATTCCATATTTGTAAGTCCAATGTGGCAATAAACAACTTCTCTGGAGATTTAAATCTCTTAAAACATAAATAGAACATGTTAGAGGTATAGATCTATATCACAGACAATACCACTTCTTTGGAATCATCTTGCTCTTCACTTAAAAGCTAAGTACTTCTCTTACACTATTCAAATGTAATATGGACGAATGGATTGGTAATCGCAAATTTACCACAGGTTTAATACCTTTAGCCCTCATGGATAGGGGCAACATGTAAATGTTTTGCTCATCTCTGGGTTATTTTGTACTGAAAATATATGGGCTAAAAACTTCATGGGAATGTATGGCTAGGGTTCTAAAGATCCTCACAAATCAATAGTGTAGTATTTCCTATGAACCCATGAAAAACATGTCATATCTAGTTCCATTAAAAACTCCCATAAGGCAGTAATTACACCATAAGCACCACACAGCAGGCAAAACCAGGTAGTTGAATACCGTAAAATCTTTAATCACATAATCCACAGTGCGCAGTGGATTATGTGATTAAAGATTTTACGGTATTCAACTACCCGGTTTTGCCTGCTGTGTGGAGCTTATGGTGTAATTACTGCCTTATGGGCATTTTACTATTATTACTGGTTATTTATTTGGTATCCTTCACAAATGGATCATATTGATTCATTAAAAACTCACAGCACTCCTTCCAAAAGGAGAGTGTACACAGACTGTAGAAGATTGAACCAGCTAGTCAGAATACAAGTTGCTACTAAGCTAGCATTAATTTGAACTCCCTAATGGTGAGGCTTACAAGTGTAGGCTGTGCCTTAGAGACTATGCTTTTTGAAGCTGATGGTTCTCTGAAACCTGTCAGATGTGTGGTCTGCTGCTGTCCATTGAGCATGAACTCTGAACAGCAGTATTACTTTTTAATTACTCTAGATGCACTTACTAATTACTGTACCACTATACTACTTAGGGGATTTTACCATACAAAGGATGAATGGAACAACTACACAAGTTCAACAAATTTTGAAGCAGAATTCTTAACCCAAAGAGCTCTGAATAGATTTACTCAGCTATTAAAATTTCCTACGAGAGGTAACCGTACCTTGGACCTGTTTCTGTAAAACAGTCCTGAATTTTGGATTAACCCTGTGACAAAGAACTCTTAGGGACACTGATCACATAGAAAGTGATTTTAATATGAGATTAGATCTGTCATTTTCCACAAACCTATTAGTACATATCCTACCCTAAATAGTTATTCATGCCAGGCAAACACTTCTTTCTGCAGCTTATCTCTGTAGCTTGCTGTTATAGTCAATAGCTACTATGTGTCCTGGACACGTCATATTCTTATCTGGTCACATACCTTAAATAGTGTATATACACCTTTGATGCAATATTTTCATTAAACTGTATATATGTATAGAGCATCATTGAGTAATTTGCTAAGAGGTTTACCCATGTTATATTACTTGTGTACTATTTTGATCTATAAATGTTACCCTTATTCCAATGCAATATGTGCAGTGATGCATGTTTTTTTTATACTCTTTTTGCTATTATAAGTCTTAACAGCTGCTACTTGTATAAAACTTGTTAAGTTTTATAAATGTTCTCAGTTTTTGTCTTCTGTCTGGAACTTTTCTTCCCAGGCCCCTGCTGAAAAGTGCTTCCCAGTCAAACATTTTCAGTAAACAAAACCAAATAAATAAATAAATAAAATGTGATTACTAACTTGTGAACATAACGTCAGTAAAAAAAAACATACAAAATACTACCTAGTCAGAATTATGTTCAGATGGGATTATAAAGGCATGGACTAAATTTCTGGAAATTTGAACATCATTGAACAAGACTACCACAATAGAACAGTAAACTAGAAAAGATCATAAAAACAGAAGTCGTTGGCGCCATACATATAAAAGGCATAGCACCATGTTCAATAAAAGAAGATTAAATGCTGCAACAAGAATACTAAAGAGGTAAGAGGCCAAACTAACATTTAGCAGTTTCTGACACCACTAAAGAATGTTGAGTCTTTCGGCTTTTCCCGGTTAGGGGTCGCCACAGTGGAATTCCAGTCCGCTAATGATTGGTAGTTGATTTTTACGTGCCGAGTTACCAGCCCTGACACACAACCTTCAATGAAGATACACCCACTCACGCATGTCTCCACGGAGAAGACGCTCTAGCTGAGAATCGAACAAACTTATATATATATATATATATATATATATATATATATATATATATATATATATATATATATATATATATGACACTCATGGAATTTTCACCTCAACCACCTGTAGAGGGACAAAGAGATTACATGGTCCACTTGTTTTTAATTGGTACCTTTGTGTACATTTAATGTTACTTTCTGTAACAGTATACTCATCAGACACTGTGTAATAGGAACAGCTTTACCCTACCTTTCTCCTTTACAGAGTTGAAAGTACTCAGTCACAGATCTCTCCTACACACATATGTCTGAACTATGTGTGAATTTTCAGTTTTATTCCATGATATCACCACATAAGAATTTTTTTTTTATTTATTGATTGATTGATTGGCTGATCTAATAAACAGGGTAAAACCCTGATCTTATAGACCATTTTCAGAGTCAACCCAGGGTTACAAGAAATGTAAACATCAGTAATAAACAATGATTAGAAAATAACAAGATACAGATCAACTATAAAAGACATTATAATAACATTATAATAACAAGCAGCAAGTAATAGCAATCCGTAATGTACACATAATAATGTTTATCATGAAGAACGTTTTTATAATTGTGAAACTTCGCTCTTTTGGGCAAATGCTATATTCAGCACAATTTCTTTAGAAATAAATGTGCTTAGAATATGCACAGAAAAGTAAGGAATAAAGAATGGGAGCTGAGTGGATAGCATTTATGGCCAGGACTAGGAAGGAAGGGGTAGGGGTAACTGAGTGAGTGGTGGAAAGGAGGTTGTGATATGGGGGAGGGATGCTGGAAAAAGAAATACTTTACTTAAACATTCACAAAAGAAATCTGTAGTCTCTGTAGATTCATTGCTTCACAAATATTTGATTACCAATATATTGACTACTGCAAGTTTACCTAGCTATATCCTATTAGATAATCAACGCCCAGAAATGACCAAATAATTGGTTAAAATATCTCTTCCAAAAATCAAAAGATCCTCTAGCATGAGACCTCATAACTTGACAGGATACTTTATCTATTCTCTGGAAGATTTTCTAATTACCCATACTTAAGTTAATATTTAACTCACTATTACAGGAAGGTATAATACCCAGGGCATGGCAATCATCATACGTTGTGCCAATCCACAAAGGTAGAAGAGTGGACCTAGAAGAAAATTAATGACCCACTAGCCTAATAATTGTTGGCACATGCTTTGAAAGGTAACTGATAGGCTTACTAGAAGTAGACAAGTATATGACATCTGTAGATCAATACGAGTATAGCTTCCAAGAAGAGAGAACAACCATTACAAGGCTGATCAATGTATATGAACCAGTGAGCATGGTTTTAGATTTAAATCTAGCAGCTGTAGTGAGTCTACATGAGTGGTATTGAGGGATAAAGCCCTGACTGTGTCCCAAGCAACCCAGGCTCTGGGCAGAAGATGCAACAAAGATGGGAGTGCCCCTGCTAGGAGGAAGATGTGTTCATTCAAGACACATCAGTGTGACCGATTTCCCTGATGCAGACTGGGGAAACAGTGCATGTGCTGCCAGGGGTTTGGTGGGGTGTCCTGCTGGTGATAGCACCTTGTGGGACTGAGGGATGGAGCGGTGCTGATGCCCATTGCACGACTAACTTATTGTGCTGCCAGGTGGGCAGGTGGTGAGAAATGTAGGAGGAAGAGCAATCCTCATCAGCAATATGACACTGCCTGATGTGCCTTCATCTCCTAGACAGCCTTGGAAATGGTTCTGAGATAGTCCAAGGAAAGCTAGGTTGGGTTCAATAGACCGAAAGCATGAGGAAAGGCCCTAGGAGTAGCTGCAAGGAACCAGAAATGTAACAAAAACAGTTGTAGCAATCTAGTTACACCTGGCTAAAGCCATTTACAGACTGTTTCACAGTGTTATTTTCACAACTCTGCACACTCATTACATAATAAAATGGACTAAAAGGTGGCTTGGTTATAGACTGCAGTGAGTAACTGTTCAGGTTGTTATTCTAAACGAACACCAGTTAAATCTAGTATGCCACAGGAATCTATTTTGGGGCCTATACTTTTTACACTGGTGTTTTCAAAAGTACCAACTAATACTGAATGCTGAATGAAGAAATATGTCAACAGCATCAAGACAGCGGTAGTGCTGACTAGTAGTTCTGACATCATATTGATTAATGAACATTTAAAACTACTAAATACCTTCCTAAAGTCTATTATACTGGCAGTTTGTGCAAACAAGAGTGAGATCATTAGAATGAGAAATCTAAATCTGGACACAAAGAAATAGCTTGATAACACCACTCTAGAAGAACCAAAAACTACAAAAGATGTAAGGATTGTGTTGGATATTAAATTACAGTTCACACAAAATGTTTTACAAGCAAGAAGCAGCTGTTTAATGTCTAAACAGTTGCAGTGGTTTAACAGGATGAAGCCCTGACTGAAGTCCTGGTGACCTAAATTCGGTTAGTTACTTGAACACTTGACAGAGCTGACAGGGAAAATGGACATGTCCATCTATTGGAGAGGGGGTGGAGCCATTCATAGGTTGTAGCAGTCTATTGGAGGAAGAAGGTGGGCACACATCTTGGGGGCAGGTGCCTGGCACTCCAAAACAGACTGGGCCTTGTTAGAGCATACTCAATGAAAGTTTACGAAATGTACTCCCTCTTGCCAAGACAAAGACTATCAGACCATTTTAGTGCATCCAAACCTTTAAAGCGTAAGTTATAGACATTTGAGGAAGAATTATGCCTAGCATAAGAAAGTGTCAGGAAAATAAAATAAAAACATGGGGAGAGACTGGAGGGAGATGTTGAAGGGCTCAGGATTTAAAAGAAATGGAATGAAAAGAGAGAGAAGTGATGGGCAAGAGGGGAGGCTCATGTTAATTTGTTATGCTGGAGGATGAAAGCTTGGGTTAAGAAAAACAGAAGAGGTAATGAGGAATTAGCTCATAAAACAAGGGAAGTCAGAGAGGAGTTTGGGATTTTTTAAGAGAAGCTGTATACCAGAAGTGAAGGCAGAAAGACAGGTTTTAAGGAATGGAAAAGGGTGTTAGTCCAAAAGACCCAGTGCCTGATGCTAGAAAGGGCTATTGGTGTGGGTAAGACATTGGAGGCAGTCAGGAACCTAAGGAATGGTAAAGCAAGGGCTCCTTGATGGCTTTCCAATAGATTGTTATAAGAAGGTGGGATTGCAATTAAATGAATGGATGACTGGAATGTTTAAGCAAATTTTGGTAGGGGAGATTTACCAAAATCTGTGTGTGAAACTACATAAATGGTGTTATATAAAGAAAGAGAGTGACAGAAAGGGGGAAGGAAGACCCTGGCAACTACATACCAATTTCATTGGGTAATGCAAATGCAAACTTTTTTTTGTGATCTTGGCAAAATGGCCACAACAGTTCCAACTAGTAATAACTTGCAGAGAACCTATAGGTGTTGTTAGCTCATCAGCTGATCATTGGAGGATTATGATTCATTTTGTTAAATGGCTATAATTACAGGGGGGGCAAGAATGGTATTAATGGTTATACAGAAAGCTTTTTACAATATAAGCTGGCAATTATTTGATGTGTTAAGTCAAGTTACAGGGGGATAAAGATTTTTTCTGGGTGTCTGGTGATGAATCTGGGTACCTGGCAAAAACTAGGCCCACCATGGTCATATAATGGAGATGAATATCTAGGGATAAAACTGTATGACAAAATAGAAAAGTAAAGTACCCTAAAATGGGAAGTATTGAAAGATAAGGAGGGTCACTTTTGGGATAGATGTTGAGGTAAAGTTAATATGTTAAGAGGAAGAAAGGAGGAGGTTAGAACTTTGGTTGTGCAAAATGTGATGCTTATAGGGAGGCATGTGGGGATAAATCTTAAAAATTATGAACTACAGGAGATCCAGAGAACATGCAATATGTTTATATGAAAAGAAAGACAGGAAAACCTAGAGTCTGAAAGCAACTATCTGGGAAAGAAGGTAGGGACTCCCAGGCTTTAAAAGATATGTGGCAGCCTTCAATATAGTGCAAAAACTCCTAGGGTATGAGACTAAAAGTCTTAGATGAGTTAAAGCATCTTCTGCTTAATGAAATGTAAAAGTGACTGATTAGGTACTTTATAAATTATTAGGAGAAAGAGTTAGCCATTGACATATAGGAGCTTCTGCTTTACAGCCCAGGACAGAAGAGTGAAATGACATTTGAAGGAGAAGTCTTTAGATAATGGATTCTTTTTTGTGGTGAATGTGAGAAGTGTTTGGAAAGAAAGAGAGGAATTTAAAGCATATGAAGAAATGGTGCACCATATAAGAGTGTGGATAATATATGGGTGGTAGCTAAGGTTACCTTTGCAGAATGTATGATGAAATTTTTAGTTTTAGAAAGCATTCAAGGCTATTGATGTTTTTTTAATAGGATTAATAATGTGAAGGTCGAATTTCAGGTTGTCATCTATAGTTAATCCAAGTAGTCTGGTATGAAAGACAACTTCAGTTTCTGTGCCATCTAGAGAAGTAATTTTGAGCTTGGATTTCTCTTGGATGTGTGCGTTAGAGAGGAAGAGAACTAGCTTTGTTTTTTAGGGATGAGTAACATTTAGGCATTACTGAGCCAAATTTTCAGAAGAGTTATAGGCTTCTTGTATTATTTTTTTAAGATGAGTAAGGTTATCGGAGGAGCATATAAGAGTGCAATCATTTGCATATTGTATGACGAAAGCTTATTGTGTGGAAGTGCGAAGGCTGTTGATGAAGACATTAAACAAGAGAAGATCTACGATGGAACTTTGGGGAACTCCTGTGGAGACTTATAAGAAAGGGAATAGGGTACAGAGCTATTTTACAAACTGTCTACAAGACAGTTGTCTGCCAGACAGACAGCTGTTAAACCACAAAAGAGTGGATTTTGAGAGGCCACGTGATATTTTTTTGTATGGGTTTGCTATGTGATACCATGCTGAAGGCTTTTGACAATTCCAGGAATATGGAGGAGATGAGTTTATCATTATCTCTGCCATTGTTAATGGCATCCATGAAGGATAAGAGAGCAGTGATAGTGCCATGGGCTGGACGAAAATTGTGTTGTGTGTGGGGTGGGGGGTGTTACTAAAGTAGGTATTGAAAGAATTGTTTATGGACACATTTTTCAAACATTTTAAAAAGTGGAGAAATTATAGCAATAGTACAGAAATTGGATACCTCAAACATGTTTCCATGTTTATGCTCTGAGTTAATATAAAACTTTTTCCAAAGGCTTAGAATGTGGGATTTTTGTATTATTATAGAGAATGGGCATCCAATGCCATCGGATGCTATTTTCAAGTTTTCCTCTGGTAGGTATTAGCATATGGAGCGAACGGCTTGAGTTGTGAAGTAAGTTTCTTTTCTAATTTAAACATTGATGTACTAGTGGAACTTGGGTTCTGAGGTGTAGCAGTGGCACTGGGAGAGCTGTCTTTGGAAAAGGCAACTATACTGTCTATGAAACAAGTGTTCAGTTGTGTAGTGGTCTCTAGTGCTGATTTGTTGGGTGTGTGATTAGGACTGGCTTTTGCTCCTGGATGAAGTAAATTATTGATGGATGACGAATTCCTTGGGATTATATCTAAGGTGGTTTTGTAGGTTATCGAAATATTGTTTCTTGTCTGTGTTGACTTGCATTTTTTTTGTTATGTTACAGTTAAGGTTAAATGCTAGAATTTATTTCAGTCTTTATCTAGTATCAAAGTCAGAATATATCAGCACATTATATTTTCCCCTAATTTTTGAACATCATAAAGGTAAGCTTACTTTCTGTCCTGCACAGCTATAGCCCCAATACAAACAGTTGTAAAGAGGCAAAGCTGTAGGGACAGAAATATTAAGGCATGTTTTTAAAGATCTTGCCAGCACACACTGTATCTCTGTAAAGCATAAGTTATTATGTCAGTAAAGCGACTGTTTTGGCATAAGCAAATTAGAGTTAAGGATACAGAATAGCCTGTGGGTCAGCAGTTTATTAGCAGAATGTTTCCAAGAATTAGTTGCTGAAGCTATTTATAAGTTAGGACAGCCAAGCAGATTTTTTTAAAACTAGAGAAAATTAAAAAAAGTACAGTAAAATGCACTTGTTTTTTTATAAATACAGAAGGAAGTTTAAAAGAATAACAGCTACACACACCCTCACATACTAGGAAGTATTTTATGTTGATATAGCCATCTCATTCCTAGAAATGTA
>NC_056725.1:1543431381-1543433881 GCF_019279795.1 Protopterus annectens | reverse complement strand
GCTTTATGTGCATAGGTGCAGGGTTTGAATTGTTCAAGTTACTATTTGAGCGAATGGGAAATAGAAAATTCACCCCGGGGATCACTCCAGTGGCTCTACTCGACAAAGGCACTGGTAACTAAGGTCAGGTGGCACAATGCCAGGGTAATCCTATGGGCTAGGCTTGTAAAGGCTCCAGGGCCATTAACCTAGAACATATCTATGCACCCTATTCATTTGATTTGCATCCTATAGATGCTGGAGAGAGTGCTAGAGAGAACCAGTCATATTTTAAGTAATATTAATAACTTTCTTCGATTAAACGATCCAATGAAGTTCAAGTATGCCTTAAAGAAAAGACCACTCCTGCATTAAATATTGTACTTAACATATTTCTTCTTTGAGAGTTTCTGGCAACATGTGGAATTTATTATGTGTATTTATTAATAAAGTTTTGTTTGTGATTTTGATCTCCACACATGTAATTTTTGTTGGCTCTGATACTTTAGCATTTGTTTTTGATACAGCCATAATGTAGTTTTTCAGGTGCTTGCTCTATGAAGTATCTATCCCTGGTACACTTTATTAAATGGCATGCATATTTGGAATTTGATACTATGAAATGAACTTATCTCTTGATAATCACAGACAAGAATAAAACAGAACTGAAGGAAGGGATGCAATTTGTAAAGATTAACCTATGTAGGGAAGTATTTTTAATTATTTCACTCTGATGAATTACTCAATACAGCAATTTTGGTCATGAGTCTTATTTGTAAACCATTCAGGAGAGGAGACAGAGAAAATATTTTAGTTGAAGTCAGGTAAAAATGCTTATCATCTTTTAATGCACCATCTACTTAGACTGTTGATTGTTTTAGAAATTGGTCACTATTTGGAAAGCTGCTGAAATGTTTTTTTGAGTATATTTCTAATAGCTTTAACTGTTGGTTTTGAGGTTTGAGGGGTTATTAGAAAGTGACGTTCAAAATTTATAGTCTAACTTCCTTGCATCTAATAATTTTTTAAAAGTTTAATTGATATGCTACAATTTTGAGGCACTCCTCGGGATTCATGAAGCTCGGCGCAAGGACAGCGTTAGCCTTGCACCGACTGTGCGGCGTAGAGATGGCACAGCAGCACCACATGCATATTAATGAAGGTGCGCTGCCGCAACGTCCATGTGCATAGGAAACGTGCGCGAATACAGGGCACATGTCTAAGCGTTGCACGGAGGTGTGAACATGTCAGCTGCAGATGCGCAACCTAAAATGCTGACTAGTACAGCCTGACTCTAATAATAATCACTCCTGTCAGTGTCCATGGATACTGAAATGTATGCAAAGCATACAAGACAGTTTTGCGAACACCAAAATAAAAAGTAAACACAAAGGCACGTAGCTGAATATTGAGTCCCTGTCCCTCAAACAAATGACATTGAAAACCCCGTGCCCGTATTCCAGTGTAGTGTTGATTGTTATACCAAGTGGAAGTGAAAAGCAGCATGTTAGCGTGCCGCTGCCCTTTGCTAAGTCTAGCCCAATGGTTAGTGTTACCACCTGTCCCACTTTGTGAGGGACAGTCCCTCTCTGGGCATTTGTGTCCTTACCAAAAATATTAAAAATGTGAAATGTCCTGCGACTGTAGGACATAATTATGTCCCATATTTTATGTAATAGTTCCATAAAATAGTTATTTCTGTATGTAAAATACCTAAATGTTACAAGAAACAGAATAAGCAACTAAACTGCTACAACAATAAGCTTTCATTTAGGCATAAAACTAAAGTACTATCCTTTGTACTGACCATGGGTATGTGTTGGCCTGTAAAATCTGATGTGTGTCCGGAAAATGTACCACTTTGGTCATTTGAAAAGGTGGCAACCCTATCAATGGTCAGAGCATTCACTCAATATATTCCCATTTGCAGTTCAAGTCATCCTTGTCTGGATGGCCCAAAGATGAATGGGTATTACCCGGGTCTACCTACCATGTCATGAAAAATAAGTATTTGCGTGTACCTATGTGCGTGAAGTACAGCATGTGGAAGATCAAAAATGCTAGGGTCGTCTTCACAACCATATTGGTACCAGAGATATGTACTGTACACAATGTGTATTGTTGTCTGTGCCATGGGCCATCAA
Organism: Protopterus annectens; assembly: GCF_019279795.1. Taxonomy (NCBI): domain Eukaryota; kingdom Metazoa; phylum Chordata; order Ceratodontiformes; family Protopteridae; genus Protopterus; species Protopterus annectens. The sequence goes on along the minus strand of NC_056725.1, from coordinate 1,543,431,758 downwards.
CCAGAGAAGGGAAGGATGGTGTGTGTGGAATATGGGGGTGGAGGGTGACGGGTAATGTAATAATTCGCCAAGGGGAGATTGGGTCGGATGCACAATAGGTGAACTGGAGGTGTACGAGGGAGCAGTGGGTGAATCAGAAAGAAAACTAAAGAACAAACATTCACATCCACAATACAATCTGACAGGCCATACTGTAGAACACAATCCCACAAACATATGAACATTAAAATGTGCGATATACATGTACAGAAACGTTACCGGCTCACACCCACATAATGGTCTGGCCTGAACTGAGCCATCCAACCCCAACACACCTGGATATATAATTGAATACCCATAATCCCCTCCACAGCACACCACCCACAACCCTTCTGAAC